>NW_007728527.1:253469-271444 GCF_000696425.1 Galeopterus variegatus | reverse complement strand
TTTTTTAAAGATGACCAGTAAGGGGATCTCAACCCTTGGCTTGGTGTTGTCAGCACCACGCTCAGCCAGTGAGCTAACCGGCCATCCCTATATAGGATCCGAACCCGTGGCCTTGGTGTTATCAGCACTGCACTCTCCCAAGTGAGCCACGGGCCGGCCCTTGGATGAGTATATTTTAATTTGCCTCTTCCTTAGAAGAGTTCAGCCAGCTTACAAAATTATGTGCAATGCAAAAGGATAAAATGAATGTTCGAGAGGATGAAGGCAGAAGAGAAGCAACAATAGAAAAATAACCCAGGATAAGATTAGCATTTAATTCTGTAACTCCTTCCTACCACTCTTTCTCTGCTGCAGCCACTCTGGCTGTCCTGCTGTCCCATGAAAATGCCCAACACCCTTCTGCCTGTCTGCCTTGCTCTTGCCTCTGCCGGGGACACTTCTGAAGATAACCATGTGACTCCCTCCCTCCCTCCCTCAGGGCTCCTCTGACAAGCCATATTCCCCACCTCTTCCCTGTCTCTCTCCCTGTCTCCTGATTTGTTTTTCTTCTTAATACTTACCAATACCTGGCAGCTTATTGGGTTTTTTGTTTAGTGTGTGTCTCTCCTCCCTCGAATGTAAGTTCCACGAGGGCCTGCCTTAGTCTCTTTTGTCACTGCTGCTGTACGTACTCCTGGTATATAAAACTGCCTGGTACATAGTAGATATTCAGTAAATATTTGCTGAGTGAATGGGCACATAGAATGCATATTGTACAGATCTGCTCACTTGCCAGAAGCAGACTTCAGGGTTGACTCCTATCTCTGGTGGTAAAAACAAAAGGCCTATTTAGGAGAAGGCTGATATGAAACATGAAAGAAATTTTTCCTTTTAGTTCTCAATGAATAATGCTATATGATACAGTAGAGAAGATTCCAAAAAGGATCATTACATCAAATATAACAACACATTTTGTATATTTTTCTAAAAGAGTGCTGAACTGCCATATTTGGTGGAGAACACAGCAATGTGGTCAGTTAGAGGTGCTTTGCTACAGTGTCTCATGTTGATCCTGATTTTTTGTTTTATTATTAATTAACACAGGGCTCATGAGCAGCTAAATGTCAAACATGAACCACTCCAGCTCATCCAACCTCAGTTTGAGACACCGCTGCCTGCCCTTCAGCCTGCGGTGAGTGGGTGTGCTTCGGGGCATCCTGCTGCAGAGCCCCACTGTTGGCCCTTCCTCGCCAGCTTGCCCTCTCTGTGCCCCCTACCAGATGCCATTGGTGGCGCTCCATGGGGTCGCGGTACTTTGCCTCTAAACATGGTCAGACACCAACCCATTAGTATTCTGTAGGGACTTCCGTGTGGTATGGTTCCCAATGAGGAATCAAGGACATGGACTTTTCTGGCTATTAAACATTTCCCATCTTGTGGGATTGGAGGGCATATATGAAAATTCCTGGGTAAAAAGGAGGAAAAGCTTTGCACTTCCTTTCCAGGCATTGGATGCTCAAATTCATAGCACAATTCTAATAGCCGAGGGAATAAGTCATGTGTAGCTAGGGTATTTTTCAACTTTTCAGTCCAGCATTAACTCAACTTGCCTTCAAAATTGTCCTGTTCCACCATATTCTGGAGTGGTATGAGCCAGTTGGCTTCATCTTGGTAGTTTGAAATTGGCCATGGTGGGAGTATTTACATCACAGAAAGTGGCAAATGCTACAATTCAGACCTCATGTTTTGTTTCAAGATCTAGCAGTTAAACACATACTGGCACACCATTGGTTCATACCTATGAATTCTGGCTCCAAGTTCAGCACTTTCTACACTAATCTACATCTACTTCTCCAAATAATTTCTGTCCCTAAAGAAGTCATGATTAAATGAGAAAAGAGTCATGCAATCAAATGTTCAACACAAATGTCAGCTTGGTCAGTTTAGTAGTGTAATTGGAGCGGGTCCCACTTAGTTGCTTAGGGTGGGCTTGATACAGATCTACTGGGTGAGGGTGGGAGGTGATGGGAGTTCAGGAGATTCATCCCAGGGGAAGGGCTGAGTTGGCCTTTCATTTCCCTTGTGTTTCATCACTGTTAGTTATGGCTTTGGATAAGCCCTTTCATAAAAGACTTTACTTCCTTTTAGGTTTTCCCTCCTAGTTTCAGGGAATTACCACCTCCTCCTCTGGAGCTATTTGACTTAGATGAGACGTTTTCTTCTGAGAAGGCACGGCTTGCTCAGATTACCAATAAGTGTAAGTTTGGCCAATTTTAAAATTTTGTTTTATGAGTTTTATTTAACTATGAACTTCTGAGATTTGCTGTGAGAGAAAAAGTTTAGAGTTTCAGGAGAACAAAATATGAACAGGTATATAAAGTAACAATTTTTATTTATTTCATATAAATGATGTTGGTTATTTTTCTCAAGACTGATTAGCTTAGTGAGTTAGAACATGGTGCTAAGCAGAAAGCCAAAGGTCTCAGCTTTGATTCCTCTAGGTCCTTAGTTCTGACCAATGGATGATCCCATGATCAATCCTGACCTAGCAAATCTAGGTCATTGGTCACAGGAGAAGTTAAATAAGAAAACTGAGTCAAGACCAAAAGAATCATGGAGACTTCAAAGTGGACAGGATCCTGGCAAGACAGGTGTGCCTGCCTTGACATGTGGATGAGGAAATGAGGCCTGGGCCACACAGCTCCATGTGAGTGGTCCTCCTGACTCTTGACTCCTGACACACACTGCCTTCAGCACAGCATGGGCCTGCACACATATGCTCAGAGGCATTAAATTAGTCATCCACTTTGAAGCAGTGACCTCATTCCTAGGAATCTAATCTAAGGAGATGAATGAAGGTACACAGGTGAATTCTACACTATTTATTTAAAAAATACAATAAAACTGAGAATATCCTTAGTGTCCACTACCAGGAGAATAGTAGCCAATTGTGTGACATTCAATTGATGGGATAATATGTAGGAGTTATGAAAGAAGTTTACAAAGGCCAGGGAATAACACAGACAGAATTTAGGAGAGGATCCTAAGTGAAGAAAGGAAGTATTAAAACCACTCACAGTAGTATCCCAACTGTATAAACAACATCTGTAAGTGCCCCGAAACCTGAAAGGCATATGCAAAAATGGAAATAGTATAATGTAAATAAAACACCTTTACCACACCTCTGCTCTGTACCAGGCATTGTGGTGGGTGCGGGGCAGTCGACAATTAGCAAGACATAGTGATTAGTTCAGTAGGAATAACAGGCCTGTGAAGAATCCGATGCTTTGACTCAGCTTTTCCATTTCTGCAGTTTATCCTGTGGAAATCCTTGTAGAAATGCACAACAAAAACGATGTACCTATATAGATATTAATTGTAGCATTAAAAAATTCTAAGAATTCTAATGGTTCATCCATCAGTACGGGGATTGATTAAAAATTATGAAATAAAGTGAATTATTATACGTCTGTTAAAAGAAAGATATAGATCATAAGCTTTGACATGGAATGTCTATGATACCTCATAAAATTATGAAGGCAACTTACAGAACTATTGTAGTTTGATTCCATTTTTGTGAAACTTGTATTTACACACAGAGGAATACAGAGCAATAATTACTCTAGGTAGTATTGGTGGGGGTAGAGCTAGGATGAGAGATTGTTACAGCTTTATAGTTGAATATCTTCAAAAAAATTTACATTTCTATCCTAACTTTAAAAAATGCAAATTAGAGGTGAAAAAAGGAAAGAAATTACAGTACAGTGGGAGAAGGACAGTAATGGCTGTCCATCCTAAATGTAGGGCTCCTGGAGACACTTCACAGAGATTGTTGTTGGTAGAATCATGGGTGATTTTTTCTTTTCTGTAATAACTGCTATTTTAGAATACTCATATGCCCTTCTCATAGTGGTCCTGTTGCATTCAGAGAATAATAACTTGATTTCCTGCTGGTTGCTCCTGTTCGTTGTAATGTAGGAATGCTGGATCTGGGGAATAGGAAAGCCAGAACCAGCCGAGCTTTATTCTGATTAGGGGTGTCACACTTTTGTCCTAATATAAAAGCAGCATATCAGAAATCTCTAGAGTTCATCACCATAATTTAAGTCCTGTGGTCACATTAGCCCAAGGCGAGGTGAGTGATCTTGAGAGATGTAGGAACTTGATAGGGGATACCTAAAACATACCAAATCTGTACTGTGGGAAGGACAGAAATTGAGTTAATCTAACTCCCCTAACTGTGCTTAGGTACTGAAGAAGACCTGGAATTCTATGTCAGGAAGTGTGGTGACATTCTTGGAGTAACCAGTAAACTACCAAAGGACCAACAAGATGCCAAACATATCCTTGAGCACATCTTCTTCCAAGTGGTAGAGTTCAAGAAATTGAACCAGGTACAGAGCCTACAAGACCCGCTGAAGTGGGAGCCCTTCAAGTGGTGGTCCCATTCATAAACTGTACTTCTCAGGTTTTATGATATTCATTAATTCTGCAAGTATTTATTATCTACTAGATGAACAAAACAAACAGTGATCCCTGCACACAGAATTCATATTCTAGCTGGAGGATACAGACAGTAAACAATAAATATAATATCTAAGCAAGTCACTTAGTATGCCAGAAGATGGTATAAAAATGTATAAAAAAGGTATAAAAAATGTAGAGCAGGGCAAGAGGGAACAAGTGTGTTGAGGGTGGCAGTGGTGACAAGCGAATATTAAATAGGGTAGTTGGGGTAGGCCTCACTACAGAGTTGTACTGGAGCAAAGGTATTGAGGGACTTAGCCATGCAGATACGTGGGGGAGGAGTGTCGCAGGCAGAGGGAAGACCTGTGCAAAGTCCCTAAGGCTGGGCTGCATCTGTCACGTGTGTGGAACAGCAGTGATGCCATTGTGGTGAGAGAGAACTAAGTAAAGGACAGACTGGCAGGATGCAAGGTCAGCACCTTATGTTAGATATCATCCTTCTCAGACCGAGAACCAAGAACTTTAAAATCATGCCTGGTTTTTCTTTTTTCCATCCCCTTGAAAGGATTTCTAAAATGTAATGCCCAACTGTGTTGGTAAATAGGCATTCATATACCACTGATGGGAGAATAAGTTGGTTCCACTTTTCTAGAGGTATTTTTATACCATTCAGAAGCCCTAAAAATGTATACACCTTTGACCCATTAATTCTTTTTTTTTTTTTTTTTAAAGATGACCAGTAAGGGGATCTTAACCCTTGGCTTGGTGTTGTCAGCACCACACTCTCCCAAGTGAGCCAACTGGCCATCCCCATATAGTGATCCGGCCTTGGTGTTATCAGCACCGCACTCTCCCAAGTGTACCATGGGCCGGCCCTACCCATCAATTCTAATAGACAGAATTTGTTTGAATTATATAATTATGAATATGTGCAGATTTGTCAGCTAGGATGCTCAGTGCACCATTGTTTTAATAGAAGAAAAATCTTCATCAGTAGGGAACTTGTTAAGTATCCTAGAGTGTATCTCTCAGATTAAAAATGTTTTAAGGCTGGCCAGTTAGTTCACTGGCCAGCATGGTGCTGATAACACCAAAGTCATGGGTTTGGATTCCCATATTAGCCAGCCACCGAAAAAAATAATAATTAAAAATGTTTTAAAAGAATGTTTGAGGACTTGGGAGTACATTCATGATACAGTAAATGGGGGAGGGGGGGCTATAAAATAGTGTAAATAGAAATTCCATTTTTCTTTACAAAATATACATACACATTTATCTATTTTGCATAGTAAAAGAGAACATAGATACTTATTCACATGTACAGTGTTTGAGTGATTTTTATTTTCCTTCTCTATTAAAGTTTCTGTAATGAATGTGTCACTTTTATAGGAAAAAAAGTTTTTTGGTTTATTTTTAATGTAAGCAGGCAATATATAAGCTTAGGATATTAGATGCTAAGTGAAAAGACCGGTTAGGGTCTGAGCCTCTACTGGAAGGGGGTGACTCTGCTGGGCTCATTTGGCAGTGTTTTGCTGTATGCCTCATGTGTGCCAGACATGGGGCTAGATGTTGGGGCCATAGCAGCAAGATGAATGCAGTCCTTGCTGTCTCTCTCAGAGCTATGTGCAGTGGGAGCCGGGAGTATATAAGCAATTACAGTGCTCTGAGATTGTCTACTCAACAGTGAAATGTGGAATGGGGGCTCAGGTAGATTCCCAGCAGTACTCACCCTGGTGGGATGGAGGAAGGCCCAGGTAAGAAAGCTGCTGTGGTCTTTGCACCAGTGCCTCCAACTGTATTTGCTACTCACTCATAAGGGGGTGATAAGCAGCAGTGCAAAGCCCTATCCTGGTAGGGAAAACTTGATTCTTGGGTTGGATTCAGCCATAAAGCCAGAGATTATCTATGTGTCCCAATTAATGATGACTCCACATCTCTAATTAAAGTCCAAAACACCAGAGCATTCACATTTCAGACTTTGTACTGAAATACTAAAATTCTATGTCTTATTCTCTCATCCAGGAACATGACACTGATACAAGTGAAACGGCATTCCAGAACAATTTCTGAGGACCGTGCCTCTTGAAGCATTTTCTGCCTCCTGATTCTCTCTCTGTAAACTAGTTTTGAATCGTTCCTCAACTCCTTACCAAAATTGTCTATACACTCTTTCCTCTGTGAGCTGTGGAAGGTTTGTGCATCTTCTGTACAGACTGTATAGGTGTAAGATTTCTAACTTACAAAATCCTGTGTAAGATATGTTCCTTTTTTAATTAAATCTGTGATTGAATCTGTACTTTTATAATTTATGAAACAGTCTTTCATTAAAGTCTTTTTTTTCTTCTGACTCCCGTTCTGGATTTGAACCTCTTTTATCAAAGGCATAACTAAATCTCAAGCTTATTATAAATACTGGACAGTTTTCTGGACTAATTCAAAAGGATACAAAACGAACTTAACCCCCCGTCTGTTTACCCCACTGTACCTAAGGAGAAGATAAAATATAGTAGACAGATGCTTTCCTTTTATAAATCACCCTACTCCTTTGTCTACCAACTGCCCATAGAACACAACCTTTTAGAGGCTGTAGCCTCCACCCACACCTTTTCCCTTTCCCCTAAACTAAGTCGCTCAATTCTATCATCATTTTGGGTTATAATGCAGGGCAAAATGTGATACACTGTCCCAAGGAGTCTAGATGGTGTTGTCATTGGACAGTGGGAAACTACATCTGCCTGAATGGGGCCACTGGTAAATGGAAGTGCACAGCAGTATACTGGAATACTTTGGGGAACCCTAAAAGCCAGATAGAAGCTTGAAGAGCTGCTGAAGGTGTATAAAGGATGTAACACAATGGGAATAGTTTAGCTGTGGGTTCTATAAAGGTGGGAATAGTGGAAGGAAGGCCATTTAGAGGAAAGTGATATAACCCCAAGAGGAAGCAATGAGGATGTGGATTAAGAGGTTGTTATAGGAAACGTGGCATTTCGAAACAGATTTGGTCTAGGGGGTTGAAGGTCAGATTGGCAAGATTTTAGGCCTGGTTGCTTGGAACAGTGGTAAAGCAATTAGAAGACAGTGTAAGTCTGAATGAACAGTTTTGGAGCATGAGAGTCCAGTTGAGATAATGGCAATTCATACAGGTGGAAATAACCAGTAATTAGCTGGCAATCCCTACCTGAGGCTTAGAAAATACGTCCAGTCTCAAGATCTGATGAATTGTTCATACAGAGCTGATAATGGAAGCCATGAGAATAGTGTGTCAAGGAATTGATATTTTTAGAAATTTAAAACTTTGGAGGGCCGGCCCATGGCTCACTTGAGAGAGTGTGGTGTTGATAACACCAAGGCCACAGGTTCAGATCCCTATATAGGGATGTCAGTTGGCTCACTTGGGAGAGTGTGGTGCTGACAACACCAAGTCAAGGCTTAAGATCCCCTTACTGGTCATTTTTAAAACACACACACACACACACGAAATTTAAAACTTTGGGAAGAAAGGCTCAAGTAAAGTCCTAAATTTCAAGTAATTTATTCATGTTAAAGCTCTGTTCATAGGCTTCAGTTCTCATACACTGAAGCCCTAGTGCAGGGCTTATTCAGTGTAGTAACAAGCCAGAACAGAGTGTTGGGGAAGGGGGTGGCCACTTTGCTCAGAGGGCAGTCTGGGAGCCAGCTGAGACACAAGCAGCTATGGAGCTACACTAGGGAGTGCTGTGGCAGTGTATTTGCAATATGTTTTAAATGTCATCTCTTGCAGAGTGATGGAGACAAAAAAGATTACTCAGAGCCCATGTATTCAGAGCAATGAGAAGCCCAATGGGACTGCACCAAGGGAAAACTCCTTCATGAGAGAAGAGCCAGGCACAGCCCCGAGTCAGTTTTTGTTTTAGTTTTTATTGTAAAGACAAGAAAGTTACAGAAGAAAAACAGGTGGTTAATCAATCATAGTGAAAACATAAACAAACTGGCCAGGAGATGATCTTCATTAAAGCAGGTGTAACTTAAAGTAGTTTAAGCAATTTACCATCAAAAGAAGTCATAAAACTGACTAGGTGACTACAAAAGGAAACAATGAGATAATCACCAAAGCACCTAACTCCCCAAGAAACTCAAAGAAACAGCTTAGGGCAAGATGTGGAGCATCCCCCAAGCACTAACTAGCAGAATAGCTTTGGAGGTTTTAGCTTACATACTTTCCCATCATTTAGCTGCACCAAGGGCAGCTGCCCCCAGAGCAATCACTCTTTGCTGTGTTTCAATTCTCTTATCTATATCAAAGGCTTTAAGTCCTATGAAAGTTTTCTGGTCTTTCTTAATCTTAGCATTTCTACGAGTTTTCCTAAAGGGTTGGGCTTTGGCCCCCAAAACTAGAGGCTTTGGCCTCCTAAACTACAGGACTTTGGTCCTTCTAAACTATAGGCTTTGGCCTAGACTAAGGACTTTGGTCCTCTAAAATACATGGGTTTTATATCTATCTCATTAATAACTTCTTAGTCAATATCTTCTACATCTAAAAGCTATTGAACTGTTGTTTCCCAGCCCACATGCTCTTCTCTTACACTGTGGGTTTGATGCTCCTTCCACTGAGAAGTGGGGTCTCTGAATCTGGCACTATGGCAGAAATGACATTATGTGACTTTTGAAGCTAGGTCATAAAAGGATATACAGGGCCGGCCCGTGGCTCACTCGGGAGAGTGCCGTGCTGATAACACCAAGGCCCCGGGTTCGGATCCCATATAGGGATGGCCGGTTCGCTCACTGGCTGAGCGTGGTGCTGACAACACCAAGTCAAGGGTTAAGATCCCCTTACCGGTCATCTTTAAAAAAAAAAAAAAAAGATAAAAGGATATACAGCTTCTACCTGGTTCTCTTGGGACATTCACCTTTAGAGCCATAAGCCTCCGTGTAAGAGTCTGAGGCCACGTGGATAGGGTACATATAGGTCCAACAGCCACTGGTCCCAACCTATATCAGCATCATCTGCCAAACGTGAATGATGATAACCTCCAAACGATTCCTGCCCCTAGCCATTAAAATCACTCAAGCCTTAAAGTTTTCCCAACTGAGGCCCCAGACACCATGGGGCAGAGACAAACTGTCCTTTCTGAATTCCTGACCCACAGAATCCATGAATATAATAAAATGGCAGTTTTAAGCTATTGATTTGGAGTAATTTGTTACATAGCAATAGATAACTAGAATAAATACCTACAATCTTAGAAGGAACTTTTTGGATCTATCTGAATCTAATCCAACTTCATTTTCCAAATGGGAAACTGAGGCCTAGAGATGGAAGAAACTGACAGCCTGCCAACCCATACCTTCTCCCACCACACTCTCCTGACCCAAGAAGATGCCTTGGAGGAAACAAGGTCTGTCCTGCCACAGAGGTTAGCAGGCTTTTCCCCTTCATCCATGGATGGCTTATGGCAAGGATATTTTTTTTCTCTCAACTTCTTATGAAAAATTTGAAACATGGAAAAGTGGAACGAATAGGGCTGGCCAGTTAGCTCACCATGCTCTAACCACTGGGATAACTGGCCAGCCCTACTCTTTCCACTTTTTCATGTTTCAGATAGATTCCGTGGGTCAGGAATTCAGAAAGGCACATAGGCCAGTTGAGATGAAAAATAACTGACTTGAACAAGTGTTTCAACTTCACTCTCAAAAAACATGGCCAGTGAGCTCACTTTGTGAGAGCCTGATGCTGATAACACCAAAGTCAAGGGTTCGGATCCCTGCAGAGGCCAGCCACAAAAATAAATAAAAAACAAAAAACAACAAGAAAGTGATAGTACCAGTCCTAGCAGGTAACAGCATAAAAAAATAACTGGGGATTTTATTTCTTGAACTCAACCAAATATGTCTCTGTTCAGAGAAACTTTATGTCAAAATGAAGAGAAAATAACAGAAAATGAGAAAGGGGAGATAAACGGAAGTGATGGAACCTCTCTCTTCTTTCCCCAAATACAAGGAGAAAAATTTGTGGCATCTTATGATTCCCGGACCTACAGTGTGGCTTTGCTAAGTTACTTCTCATTTATCAAACCAAATATCAAAGGACGGCTTTTAAACTCTGTTCCCTAAAAGGTCCTAGAGCTCTACATATGCCTTATTGAAATTTAAAATTATTTTCAATCTAAAAATTCAACGAGGTAATACTTGAGCACGGAACTAAAAGATGTTGAGGGAAAAGAACACCCTCTTCGGCCATCCAGTTCCTCTCTCTACAACCAATGTTACAGATTTCTTCCAATGCCTTAAAAAGAGATAGGAAGACATATATAGTTTAAACTAGAAAGACTAAATCTCCTTGCTTATGTGATACGGAAGAATTTTAACATGAACTCTACTAATATATTAGTCTAGGGCTGCCCTCCCGCAGCTCACAATCTAATAGCGGCGAGAATTTCACCTAATAAGAGTAGCTAACGGTGACAAATAGCACGAGGGAAACTTGCAGTGTTAGAAACTTGTCCAGGGCCTCCGATCCCCACTCGGGAGTCAGGGACGGCTCAGAGCCGGAGACGACTAAGGAATGCGAACTCCCGTGACCGACATAATGTCGGAGGCCAGCGATATCCCTGGCCTTGCTCCTTCTCATCCCGGTCCTCCGCACGACCGAAACGGCAAACGCCGGGAGAGGCCTCGCAGAGGCAAAGGCTCGAAGACCGCGTGCAGGTAGCCCGAGCTCCAGGGCACAGCGGCCAGGCTGCAGGCGGGTCCCGCGCGCGGGCGCCTCCTAATGACGTCAGACGGCGCGACTCCCGCGATGCTCCGCGCGGCGCCTGCGCCCGAGTGCCTGCTCCCAGAACTGTGGGCGTTGTGAACTGGTGTGCCGTCCTGACCGTGCGGCCCGGCGGCCCCGAGCTCTGACGCTGCAGACGGGCATCCTGGGGGACGCCGCGACACAGGTCACGAAACTTGTCCCGGGTCGCCCGCGGCCTGTGAGGCTGCCGGGTCGAGTCTAGGTCCTGACTCCCCCTGTCCCTCTTCACAGAGGAGGGTGAAGACGCCAAGTGCAGCCGCGGGGCTGGCCATCCACCCTCTTAGGGACGAGGCCTTGCCGTTCACCGGCGGTTCCGCCCTGACTTTGTACTCCCCACTCACTACCCCGCGAGTCGTACCCTGCTGGATTGCTGAACTGCGAGTGACCATGTTACCAAAGAAAGAACTGAGTGTTGGCGAAAGCGGATGCCCCAGAAGGTTCAGAGGAGAGGTCAGGATTGTGGGCCAGGATGTGATGTTTGTATAAAGTAGCCCAAGGTACCGGGACTTGTGATCTTCATAATCAGAAACGCAAAGGATTTGTATTAGATTGTTACTAAAAAACCCAAGTTCTCCCACTTTTCAGTTGTGTACATGAGGACACACTTGGGGCTGGCATGAGCCTGGACAAATTCAGGCGGGGTTGAAGGCGCTATCCTTTGGTCAGTGACCCCACACTTCTCCCACTCATTAAAGAGGGACCCCTAGAGTCATGCAAATGGAACATATCCGTCACCCCTGCTATCGGCCAAATGTGTCCCCCAAAAGTTCATGTGTTGGAAACTTGATCCCCACTGTGTTAAGAGGGTGGGATATCCAATTATAATATTTGAATGGTGGGGCCTTTGAGAGGTGATTAGATCATGATGGCTGCGCCCTCCTGAATGGATTGATCCATTAGTGAAATAATGGGTTGTTGAGCTAGGGCTGTGTCTGGAGTTCACAGACCCCTGAAGCCCATTCCAGACTGGGTCACAAACCCTTCATACACCAGGCTGGGTCCCCAGACCCCTCACACGCCAGGCTGGGTCACCAGACTTCTCGCACGCAGGTCTATGAGCTAGGTAACCGGCAAAAGGGTCCTTGGAGCCGTGGTTGAAGAGCATAGACAGCCAAACCTTGGCGCCGTGCATGTGCACTAACTCCACCCACCCACAATTTGCTTACAAAGAATGCACTGCACCACCCACAACCATACCTAAGGCAAGGGGGCCTGATTAAATTATTATATTTTCCCAACATGGGTTGATGGTTTAATGGGTGGTGGTGAGCACGGTTCTGACGGCTTTTTAAGAAGAGCAAGTGAGAAGGTTAGCTCTGCCTTGCTAATGCCATTCTCTCACCATGTGATGCTCTGAGTTGCTGTGAAGAATCACCACCCCAAAGAAAGCCCTCACCAAATGTGTACCCTGGATTTTGGACTTCCCAGCCTCCGAAACTGTAAGAAGTAATTTTCATTCCTTTATAAATTACCCAGTTTCAGGTATTCTGTTATAAGCAACAGAAAAAGACTAATATAACCCACAAAACTTCCTTCTGCCTCCTTGTAATCCTTTCCTCCACAGCCATTGACACTTTAGATTGGCTTCTGTTGCTATAGACTGGCTTGCAGTTTTTACAATTTTATATAAACAGAATCATACAGTATGTTCTCTTTGGCTTCTTTCAGCATAATTATTTTGAAATTCACCTATATTGTATCAATAATTTATTGCTGAGTAGTTTTGGAGTGAGTAGGACTGAAGCCTGCTGGGATCTAAAACTGCAGGAGCTCAAAAAGATTTTAAGTTTCTTTTTTTTTTTTCTTAGCATATATTTCTCTGAGTTCCCTCTTTTGATATTTTGAACCTTGGTTATAGGGCACGATGACTATTTACATGAATGTAAAGTTGTTTTCCAGTCACCCTGGAGCTGCAGACCTGCACATACTATCCAGACCTTGGGAAACCAAGGAAGACATCCGTAGAGTTATGCTGATTCCACCCCTCCAACAGCACCCTGAGACAACAGCAAGGACAGGAGCAGAAACCAGATGGAGCCTTGGGCAAAACCTTGCATCTGGCTCCATGCACAGAGCCCTCACAACTCACATGCCCCTCCCTTCTTCCTTTCATTTCCCACATTCCATTCCCTCAACCCCTTCTTTACAAACCCCTCAGTAAATCTGAGTCTTTAAGGTGGATTTAATCTGGCTATTCTCCTGATTTACTGGAGAGATGGGTTAGGTCACTGGTATTCCTGAATAAAGGCTGACTTCCATTTTCACCAACATTTGACTTTTGAGTGGTTTGTTTTTGAAAGGGGACAGGCAGCCAGACCTGTACCGAGTAACACTTTTACCACTGGATATATTGTGAAGGTAGATTTTGAGGGTAGAGCCAATTGGATCTGAAGATGGATGAGATGCGTGATGTGAGAGAAGAGTCAAGAATGACTGTGAACTCTCACCAATCCCGGAGTAATTCCTACTCTTAGTCCTCCCTTCCATGCACAGGCTGTTCCCTGTGCTATTTCCTACATTGGTTGCCTTGCAAATTCCTAAATCACCCAACTCTGAAGAGCCTTCAGTGACCCGGCTGGGCAGGTACTTACAGCCCTTGCAGATTATCTTCACCCTTATCGAGCCAATTAGCTGTTTACTCACTGTTTCACTTACTAGCTAGGGAGCTCCTGGAGAATGTGGATGGCTGGATTATCTCATGACTAGCCTCTGGCTGCACCTGGATTCAATCTTTTCAGCATATTTCCGCCAAGAATACTCTAAATTTACATGTTAAGTTGTGGGTGCTTTGCTTCAAGCCACCAACCCATTAGCTGCATGAGCAACTTAACATCTTTGTGCTGCAGTCTCATTACCTTTAAAGTGTTACCTGCCTGAAGGTGGTTGGTTGGCTCAGTTGGTTGGAGCACAGCCTTGTAAGAACAAGGTCAAAGGTTTGGATCTCTGTACTGGCCAGCTGCAAAAGAATAAATAAAATGTTACCTGCCTCACTTAGTGGTGAGAATTAAGTGCAAAATGAATGTAAAGCTCTTAGTGTGGCACCTGGCACCTGGTGTCTTCCTCAGTAAAATTGAGCTATTAATATTTTCTGATTTGAATACTCTTCTGGTCCATTTCTGAAACTCAAAGTTAGGTGCTATGCAAATAGTTATTCACACAATCTCAATCTTTTGAGAAGTAGAAGGGCCATTTTCTCCTTGGAGGTTGATTCCTTGTATCAAGTCATTTGAATTGCTTTCCCTCCATTGGGATCTACCCTCTTGTAGAAAGTGTCCCATTTCCAGTCCTGGTCCGGGCCTCTCATGCCTAAGGCCACTTGCCTGTTGCCATGACTGTTCTCCACACTGATGCCCTAGGGTTGGGGCAGAAGTGCCTGGAAAACATTCCTTCATTTCAAAATCTCGATGTCCAATATCTTATGAGATACAATTCACACTTCAGCATTCTAAGCCTTCTCAGTTGTGGTCCAAGCCTATCTAACTCTCCAGCCAAACATTAGTTTAACATTTCATTCACTCAATTTAAAAATGTGTAAATGTTCTTCCATGAGTACCTACGAGGAGCCAAGGTCATTATGGTAAAGATCTGAAGCTAAAAATATGCATGGGAGACTGTCCCTGCTCTTTTTTTTTTTTTTTTTTTTTTTTTTTTTTTTTTTTTTTTGTCTTTTTTCATGACTGGCAACGGATCGCAACCCTCAGTGTTGCGCCTGGACCGGACCGGGACCGGCAACAGGATCGCAACCCTCGGTGTTGCTCCCGCTCCTCGCTCAGCCAGTGAGCGGCCGGTCTGTATGTGGGATCCGAACCCTCGGCGGGAGCGCTGCCGTGCTTCCCAAGCAGTGCACTGTAGCAGTGCGCCACGGGGCTGGCCCAGTCCCTGCTCTTGACAAAGCCATAAAATTACAGGTGGAGGAAGTGTAGTGGGAGGACAGGAATGATAAGGAGGGCTCTCAGTAGGTGGAAAAGGGAGAGACTCCAGGCAGAAGGACCGTGTGGGGCTGGCCCGGTGGCGCACTAGGTAGAGTGCGATGCTTGGGAGCACGACGGCACTCCCGCCGAGGGTTCGGATCCCATATAGAGACCGGTCCGCTCACTGGTTGAGCGTGGTGCGGGCGCGACACCAAGGGTTGCGATACCGTTGCCGGTCACGAAAAAAGACAAAAAGGAAAAAAAAAAAAAAAAAAAAGAAGGGCCGTGTGGTCCTACTTACCATTTCCTTGTCATCAATCAGTGTTTATTTTGTGTCCAGCCTCGTTCTGGACTGCGAGCATTTAATAAGTAGGTTTGGTCCTTGTCTTCCCAACACAAAGGCAGGTCCTGGGTCTGGAGCCTGGGGTGCGCAAGATTGTAGAATGATCAAATGGCTGGAGCCTCCTTGTCCAAGGACGGCATGTCCAGGAAAAGTCTCCCAGTCTGCATGTTACCAGTCCTGGGCTCAGGGACCACTGCCAGGCATGGTTGCACCCAAGATGCTGGGAGTTCTCTTTCCAGAGTGTGTCTGTTGGTATAATGATAACTGGAGAGGACATACTTGTGGAGATCACTAGATTCCATCTGGCACCATGGTGATCTCCCTGCTCCTTGACTCACAGCATTGACTCTAGGTTCTTCCAGCTCTAGTGTATTAGTTGGCGCCAGTTCCAGGTGGACTCTACAACTGCTCCCTACCTCTCAACTTGGGCAAATACCTACCTGGCCACCAGGTCCTGCCTGTCACTTAAATGGTACTAATAATCCACATGAGAGAGTGTGCTGCATGCAAAGCAGCTTCCTGGACCTCAAAGGACCAATGTAAGGACAGCTGGAGAGTCACAACAACAATAATAAAGATAACAGTAATATTGTATTTACATGCCAGGGACTGTTCTCTACCCTTTACGCATATTAGTTAATCCTGTAGCCACTCTACGAAGTGCAGTGATTAAGAACATAAACTCTAGAATTAGACAGCTCAAGTTTGAATCCCTGCTCTGCCTGCCATTTACTAGAGGATATCTACCTCATAGGATTGTTATGAGGATTAAAATTTATGCACAAAACAGTGGCTGGTACATAGTAAAAACTAAGTTTTTGATAAATCCCATTTTTACAGATGAGACAAGCACAGAGGAATTAGATAATTTGTCTAAGATAACACAGTAAGTGGTGGATCTGGGAATAAAATCCCTGGAAGTCTGGTTGTAGAGCCCGCACTAGCAATGGAGAGGGGATGTCCACATGAATTACCTTATGAGGGGAGTGGGTAGGGTGAAGTCCTGAATTAAGTGATGTGGAAGCTTCTAGCACTTAAGATGTCAGTCTTCCTTCTGCTGTGGTAAATGAAGTTTGCAGTGACTGGCTGGACTGTCCACCAGTTTCTGGAAGAGGGATCTGAGGCATACTCAGGGGCGGAGAGGCTGGGATTTGGCCTGGTCTCCCCACGCTCCTGTCGCATGGTTCATTTATCGTTGTCCCAGCACTCCCCCCAGGAAGTCTAGTGTGTGTGTGTGTGTGTGTGTGTGTGTGTGTGTGTGATATCGGTAGGTACTTAGTAAATAACAACCTAAAATGGAAAATCCCTGCTAAACCTCCAGGAGTTTGTTTAACCACATGGTGAACAATTTAACTTAACATTTACCTAGGGCCTTCTATGTCAGGTCTTGTGCTGGGCCCTAGGGATACTGGGGTGAATTGATAGGCCTCTTGGACCTCACGATGGTCACAGTTCAAAGGGGAAACCCATGACTCAACAAGCAGATTGTGGGGCCAGCCCTTGGCTCACTTGGTAGAGTGTGGTGCTGATAACACCAAGGCCATGGGTTTGGATCCTATATAGGGATGGCCGGTTCACTCACTGGCTGAGTGTGGTGCTGACGACACCAAGCCAAGGGCTAAGATCCCCTTACCGGTCATCTTTTTTTTTTTCCTTTTTGTCTTTTTTACTGACCGGTAACGGGATCGCAACCCTCGGTGTTGCGCCCGCACCGCGCTCAGCCAGTGAGCGGGAACCGGTCTCTACATGGGATCCGAACCCTCGGCGGGAGCGCCGCCGCGCTCTCAAGCGGCGCACTCTCCAGTGCGCCACCGGGCCGGCCCACAGGTCATCTTTTAGAAAAACAAACAAATAACAAAAAACAAAAAACAAAAAAAAACGAGCAGATTGTGATCAGTGGACCCCAAAGATAAAAGGGAATTAGCCAGGTGGGAGGGGTGAGAAGCGTTCCTGGTCTAGTTAATGGCCCAAGTAAAGGCAAGGAGGCTGTTTC
The DNA here is from genome assembly GCF_000696425.1 of Galeopterus variegatus. Lineage (NCBI taxonomy): Eukaryota > Metazoa > Chordata > Mammalia > Dermoptera > Cynocephalidae > Galeopterus > Galeopterus variegatus. The sequence goes on along the minus strand of NW_007728527.1, from coordinate 253,979 downwards.
CTTAGGCCAGGTGGTGATCTGGCAGAATCCTATAAACCAGATTATGGAGTAGGGAATTTACCCGGAGGGAGAGGAGAGAGGTTTTAAATTCTGGAGAGGAAAGGTCAAGTTTGCATTTTAGCAGGGTCGCCCTGAGGCTGGAGAGGAAGCCGAAGACAGTTCAAAGGCGCAACCATGGTCTAGGCAGGGGTGAGGGGGCCGCTATAAGGTGGAGGCTATAGGGACCGAGGAGTGGCTCGGACAAGCGCGAGGAATTTTGCCCAGGCGGTTTACCCAGCCTACCCCTTCCATCCTAGCGCCTCCTTCCCTTTCCTCAGTTTTCGCTATGTGGGATACTTCTGGGCCGTCCCGGAACGACACTATGGCTGAGCCTGGCCTCAGTCATGTGGCGTCCCGCTGCAGTCGCACCTCCCAAGTCTCCTCCAACCTCCACGCAGCCGGAGAGGCTCTGGGTATGTGCCCCGTGGGCTCCGCCCAGCCCCAGGTCCCCGCGAAGGCGCTATCCTTTGG
>NW_007728527.1:238282-253268 GCF_000696425.1 Galeopterus variegatus | reverse complement strand
CGCTCCGGGCTCAGCCGGCGGGCGGGCGAGCGCGGCGCGGTCCGGGCCGGGGGGATGTCTCGGCGGACTCGCGGGTGAGCGGAGCCGGGCGGGCTGAGAATCCCCCCTATCTCCCCTCCCCCCTCCCACCCCTGCTCCCACCCGCACCCTCGACGTGGCTCCTAGCGGAGCGTGGCGGGGTGGTCCCTTGGGAAATGCTGCGTCCTGGACCGCCCGAGGAAGGGGGCGCGCGCAACGCTGGGAGGGGGGTCTTGGGGGCCCCTAGCTCGGCTCCCCAGGCCTGCTGGGTCTCGGAGCTGGGACGGGCAGGTCTCCTGGGACCCGGGCCAATCCCTGCATGATGTCATTTTGTCTCCCGCCTAATTGCGGGCTGGGGGTGGGACGGCCGGTGTTAGCTGGAAGGGCCTTTACTGGCGAGGAGGCGACCCCTGGAGAGGGAGAGTGATTCTCCCAGTCCCACCGAGTGGGAGGCCAAAGTCTGCGAGTCACTTGTTGGTCAAACCTAGTTTGGGTTCGGATTTGCCTGTGGGCATTTTTTTCAGCATTCGGGTAAGTACAGAGCCCCCCAAGCCGTCTCTCCTGGTCTGGGGAGGGGGCTCTTTTGTGTCCCCAACATGGGTTCTAGGCCCCACCTCGGTTTAGTTTCAGAGGCTTCTCTTCCCGTTTGAGACGAAGAGTTTTGGACAGCTGGGCTTGAAGGTGAGGGGAAGAGAGACTGATGTGTATCATGACCTCTCTGCCAGCAGCCCCTGGGGCAAAGGCAGGAACTGCGGTCTCCATTTTACATAGTCCCCCAGAGAATAAGCGGCAGATTGGAGCCTAGAACCAGGTCTGGGGGTCCCAGGTCTCTTTCTTAACCCTGTGCACTGGGGACCTCAGCTCTGAGATTTTCAGCCAGTTTTCGGGGACCTGACAGTCTTGTTCCCTCCCTAGATCCATGCAACCCAGATAACCTTTAGACCCCTCTTCAGATGGAGTTTTTCTGGTCAGACACTTGTCAGACCCTTCCCTGATTTTTGGTTCAGGAAGTGTTACTCCAATAGTGACTGCCCCTAGACCACCCCCAGGTCCTCTGCCCCTTCTCCCCTGGGGTTCAGAGGAGGAACCCCCTCCCATGTGAGGGATGGGTTCTGCACTTTGGGACCCCTGCAGCCCTCAGATCATTTCTTGGCCACTTGCTCTAATTTTCCTCTGCCCCAGTGTCCAACCTCCTGCTCAGCCCCTGACTTACCCCAGCCCTGGAGCAGAGCCCAGCTCATCGAAGGGCAAAAGAAAGGGAATGTTGGACCAAAATGCAGTTGCCTCTGCTTTTTCAGCTGGGATTACAAGGTGAGGACTTGCAGGTGTCGAGTTAAGGCAGTTTAGAGCCTGGCTTTGTGGACTTGGCATGTGGCATACCCCTTGAGCCTCAATTTCTACATCTGTTAAACGGAGATAATGAGAATGGGTGTGAAGTGGATGGCCAGCACATGTAGATGACAGCAATATATTATGTCACAGAATTCTCACAGCTGTCTGAGATGCTATCCCCATTAAACAGCATTGGAGCATCAGAGAGTGTCCACACAGACACCCCTTGAAGGAACATTTGCTGAGCATCTGTTAGAAGCCAGGCCTTGTGCTGGGTGCTGTAGAAGTAAAGATGGTTTCTGTCAGTGAGGAATCTGGGAACAGTTGATTTCGATGCCAGCTTCATTCTTATTAGTATCTTGTAGATTTTTGCCTCCTGCTTTGTGATGGTGGAGGACCAATGACTGGGGTCAGGAATGACAGGACATCTGTGACCGATGTATTGCTGGGTTTAGACACTGCCTGTCCTACTTCTTTTTTTTTTTTTTTAAAGATGACCGGTAAGGGGATCTTAACCCTTGACTTGGTGTTGTCAGCACCACACTCTCCCAAGTGAGCCAACCAGCCATCCCTATATAGGGATCCAAACCCACGGCCTTGGTGTTATAAGCACCACACTCTCCCAAGTGAGCCATGCGCCAGCCCCTTCCTGTCCTACTTCTAAAATATTTGCTTCAGTTAGCATTTCTTATCAACTAATAGGCAGCAGCTTCACATGTTTATTCATTCATTCATTCATTCATTCATGTATTGGGTCATTCCCTGGGCAAACATTTCTTGAGGCCTTTCGGTGCCAGACCCTGGGATATGGAGGTGGAGCTGACATCATTTATGGATGATGTTGAGGAAATGCATCGTAAGGTCCTGAGACAGGAGGGTTTCCAATGTGCTGTGGGAGTGTAGGAGTGACTCTAAGAAGGGTTTCTTAGAACCCTGTTTTCCAGTGCTGGGTTCTGGAAAACAAGAGGAAAGTGCATGGACACCTCTTCCTTGTTTTGGCCACAAGGCCTGTGCTTGCCTTGCTTGTGTGGAAATCTGTGGACTTTTCCCAGTTTACAAATATCTCACGTAAGAGTGTACCTGACTAAGGTGACCTCATGCAGGTCTCATCATGTAGAGTTGGGGGAAGTTAGTGACGTTGTGAGAGCACCTGACATCACTGAAGGTGAATAGTGTGATCTCCATTTTTGTAACCGTTATACTAGATAAAAATGAGGAGCAAGTTGGAAAATTGCCTGTTGGAGAGTAAAAACATCCAGAATTCAAAGCTGCTTGTACTCCGATTTTTCTTTCCATTAACTATGCCCATGTTAAGCAAGGATTGAAAAAGGATATGCAAAAATGGACATAGTTAACGAGAGAATGTATTTAAAATGTTTTCCCTAAATAACTAATATTTCTTAAAATCCTAGTGCCTGATGAGTATGTACATCATCAGCTTTAATCCTTAAAATATCCATGCAAGTTTGTTATCAAAAGGAAAATATTAAAATGGGAATATGGTTTTTATTCTAACTGTATGATTCTGCAGGAGTCTGGTTTTGAAAATCATAATATTCTTGGTGAAATCTTGTTTTCTTGTGGCTTTTGAAACCATTAGTATTTTTTTTTAAAGAATAAAGAAGAAAATAAAAATATTCCGTAGCCTCATTTCATTAAAAATTTTAAAATAGAGGAGGGTGGAAGTATTTATGTTTTCAAAAACAGAAAAAGTAAAAGCTGCCTTCCCAAACCTTTCCTTGGAGTTGGCTGGCCACTGCCCGCATGCTGTGCATGTCGTCTAAAAGCATGTGGATAACACTCACTGTCCTTTACTGTTTGCTTGCTTCCCATGCAGTGAGGAACTGGATGAACTGCATTACCAGGACACAGATTCAGATGTGCCAGAGCAGAGGGACAGCAAGTGCAAGGTCAAGTGGACCCACGAGGAGGTGAGTGGCACTGTGACTCCATGGAGTTGGGGAGGAGAGGGTTAATGGTAGCTGGTGGCCTCCAGACCACTGAGTCAGGGGTGTCTGCCTGATGTGCCCCAGAGTGAAAGGTGCGGATGGGGCTGGCCGGTTAGCTCCCTAAGTTAGAGCGTGGCGTTGGTAACACCAAGGTCAAGGGTTTGGATCCCCATACTGGCCAGCTGCCCCCCCAAAAAAGGAAAAAAGCAGGTCGTCTGCTTCTACCCTGTGCCTCTTCTCAGAGTATTCTTGGAGACTCAATTCTTAGGATGGGGGGATATGTCTCTCAGACCTCAGGGCCAAAGATCACTGTTGTGTCTCTTGAGAAGCTGGCATGTTCTGCTTCCTGGACATTGATTGTACCTCTTGCCCTTTGACTGATAGGAGGTTGAGCCAAATCTGCAACCCTCTCTTTCTTTTCTTAAAAAATTAGTTATATTGAATCTTGGACTTCAAGCTCTAAAGTGATTTTCTGCTAACTATCTCTTTTTATTCTTTAGTCAACTTTGTATAATTTATATACAATCAAAAGCAGCTTTTAATTCTGTGACTTTGTGGGGGTTTTTTTTGGCAGGGATCAAACCCTCGACCTTGCTGTTATGGCACCATGCTCTAACCAACTGAGCTAACCAACCAGCCCCAAAGCACTTTTTTTTTTTTTTAAAAGATGACCGGTAAGGGGATCTCAACCCTTGGCTTGGTGTTGTCAGCACCACGCTCAGCCAGTGAGCAAACCGGCCATCCCTATATAGGATCCGAACCCGTGGCCTTGGAGTTATCAGCACCGCACTCTACCAAGTGAGCCACAGGCCGGCCCCCAAAAGCACTTTTTAAAGTGAACACTTTAATTAGTTTTGGCAAATGCATATACCCATGTAAGCACCACTCTTATTTATCCCAAAAAGTTCTCTTGAGGCTCTTTATGCTCATACAGATCAGGGAATCTCTGATCTAATGTCTTTCAGTCCATTAGTTTTGCTTGTTCTATTGAATGTCTTACAGACGAAATTATACACATGTATTCTTTTGTATCTGGATTATTTTGCTGAGAGTAATGTTGAGTAATTCAGTAATTCATCCGTTTTTATTGCTGAATAATGCAGTTGACCCTTGAATAGCATGGGTTTGGACTACATGCATCTATACGTGGATTTTTTTCAATAAATGCTGTACAGTACTGTAAATGTACTTTCTCTTCCTTATGATTTTCTTAATAACATTTTCTTTTCTCTAGTTTAATTTATTGTAAGAATATGAGAGATCTTCAACAAGTTCCTGGAAAGATTTATATTATCTTTTAATTCCATTTTTCCACAAACTTTTTGAAGCATCCTTGTACAGTACACAATACTCATACGTAATAACATACGAAATATGTGTTAATTGACTGTGTTATCTGTAAGGCTTGTGGTCAACAGTAGGCGGCTATTAGTAAAGTTTTGGGGGAAGTCAGAAGTTGTACTTGGATTTTTGGCTGTGCAGGGGTCAACGCCCCAAGCTCCATGTTATTCAAGGGTCAACTATTTCATTGCATGGGTATACCATAACATGTTTCACTTGTTGATGGGTGTGGGCTGTTTACAGTTTTTGGTTATTGCGCATAAGCACAGCCATGAAGACTCTTGAGTCTGTGAAGTCTTCTTGTGGATGTATGTTTTGATTTCTCTTGGGACAATACTTAGGTATGGTCAGGGGGTAGGTGTATGTTTAATTTTATAGAAACTGCCAGACCTTTTTCTAAATTGGGTGTACCATTTTAGAAACCTACTGGGGTGGGGGGGAGTAAAAAACATATAACATTAAATATACTCTTAACCATTTTTAAGTGTACAGTTCAATAGTATTAAGTATTTTCCCATTGTTGTACAGCAGATCTCTAGAACTTTTTCATTTTGAAAACCAAAACTATGGGGCCGGCCCATGGCTCACTCGGGTGAGTGTGGTTCTGATAACGCCAAGGCCACGGGTTCGGATCCCATATAGGGATGGCCAGTCAGCTCACTGGGTGAGCATGGTGCTGACAACACCAACTCAAGGGTTAAGATCCCCTTACTGGTCATCTTTTTAAAAAAAAAAAAAAAAGAAAGAAAGAAAACCGAAACTATACCCATTAAATACCAGTTCCCCCTCCCCCCTCCCCTCCAGCCCTTGGCAGCCACCTTTCAACTTTCTGTTTCTATGATTTTGACTATTTTAGATACTTCATTTAAATGGAATCATACAGTATTTGTCCTCTTGTGCCTGGCTTATTTCACTTAGCATAATGTCTTCTAGGTTCATCCATGTTCTTTTTTTTTAAAAAAAAAGACATCCATGTCTCCCCAGTTTAGGGTTGAGGAGGGGGTTTGAAGAGGAGATGAGGGAATGGAACATGGGAAATGAAACACAAGTGGGAGAGGGACGTGCAAGGAGTCAGGTGCAGTCTAGCCAAGACTTGTCTGATTTCTGCTCCTGTCCTTGTTATCTCATGGTTCTGCTGGAGGCGCAGCATCAACAAAGCTTTACTGGTGTCTTCCTTGGTTCCTCTTAGATAGTATGTAAGTCTGCAGCTCCAGGCTAGCTGGAAAACAACTTTACACTCATGTAAATAATGTCATCTTGCCCCTTAACCAAGATTCAAGATATCAAATAATCATGGGGAAAGAAGGAATTCAGAGAAATGAATGCCAAGGAAAAAAACTGTGTCCTTTTAAATTTTAAAATCTTATAGAGCCCATGTAGTTTTAGGTCCCAACATGGCTTCAATCCTGCTCACTCCCACACTTTATGTATAATCAACTGCAATTATTTGAAGTACAGTTCAGTGAGTTTTGACAGATGTATGTATATAGCCATGAAACTACCAGCATAGTCATGTTTTAGAACATTTCCATTGCCCCCAAAACATTTCTTGCTCCCCTTTGCTGTCCAACTCTCCTTCTACCACTGGTCTCAGACAACCATTTGACCACCTTTTTGTCCCTATAATTTAGTTTATGTTTTCTAGAATTTCATGTGCATGGAGTCATGCAGTGTGTACCCTTTTACATCTGGCTTCTATTACTCAACAATACTGAGAGTCGTGTTGTTGCACGCATCAGTATAACCGAACTGGGGTTCATTTGCCCAATGTGCAGTATTAGAGGAGGGGGCTAAAGTTTAATGCCCTCCAAATTGAGAAGGTACTTTGAGGAATAAGGCAGGCAGACCCATTCAGATATATACAAAGATATTTATTAATCAGGGTGATTTATACACAGGAAAGCTGGACACAGTGAAGAATCAGACATCAGCAGGCAAGCGCTCTGACTCCTGAGGTTAGACAGTGTTTATAAAGCAAAGCCCTAATTACTAGAAATAATTTCAAGGAAACATCTTAAGAAAAATAAGTTGATAACATCATTCACCAGATGTCTTTGTGATTCACAAGGTACGGGGTCTTATGATTTTGGTGCTCAGATCACTGATGCCATCTGCTGTAATAAATTATTCACTCCCTGAAACCTGTGTTTCTTTTCCAGCTTGCCCTAAGGTTTAAGTGCAGCAATGAAGTAAAGGAATGAGGTTATGCATGTAGAAGTCAGCATGGCAGGGGGGGGCACATAGTGGCTTTGGTTTTGTTTACCCTCTAACAATCAGCAAAACCAAGTGCTGAGACACCGATTTTGCAGAAGGGAAAGGCTTATTGCCAGGTGCCAAGCAAGGGGAGAAATCTTTCTCAAATCTGCCTTCCTGATGGCGGGTGGATGGGATATTTATGGGGGAATAATTGGAGGTGGTGTAAAGTGTGAGGGATGGTGATTGATTAGAGGGTTTAAGGAAGTCTTTTATTCATCTGCTCAGGCGCAAGCAAGCTTCGTGCCTCTTTATGGGTCACGTGTGTGGGAAAGGGCAGCACTGGCATATCCAAGGGAGGAGTTTTTGGCCCTCTGACGTCAAAAGTTCACCTAATGTGGGTGCAGTCACTAGGTTGGGGGTCAGAGCTGGTTACAGCTGGTCTGCTCCAAATGGGATCTCTTTGCTTCCTAAAAAAAAACCAACTTTGAGACTGAGTCATGCTTAAGTTTGGGAAGTTTAACTCCTTGGGGATTGGCTTCATCAGTAGCTCATTTTCAGGAGAATATTTTGACAGAAACTATCTTGCCTTCCAGCCACTCTTGATTCTGCTCACGTCTGCCCATCTCCAGTGCTGAATCACTGCTGGCTCTGGCCTGGGTGTGATATGGCCTCCCACATCCACTCTGCCCTTTTCCTACCCCTTTTCCACCATGCAGTAGCCAAAGGGAACTTTATAACAACCACACTGGGCCATGACTGCCTACTGCTCAAATGTATCATTGACTTTGCATGACATAGGTAAATCCTGCATGTGGTATGGCCCTTGTCACCCCCTCCAAAATCATCTTGTGTCTCTTTCTCCCCCTCTCCCCCTTCCTGCCTTTCCCTCCCTCCTTCTCTCTCTCTTCCTGTATTCTAGTGATACCGCATTTCCTTTGAACCTATCCTTTGGTCTCCCTAACAGGCAATCACCATGTACATCTCCATGTCCCCCAGCAGGGGGTGGCTTCACTTTTGTTCACATGAGCCTTTGATTAGCATCTGCCTCCCTTTAGACTGTAAGCCCCATGAGGTCAGGGCAGCTCTGTTGCTCCCTGCTGCTGTGACTGTAGTGTCTTGTGCACAGTGGGTGCTCACATCACGACTTTAGGGATGAACGAGCTGTTCTTTTTGGAGGGGGCTCCGTCAGAGGTGGCTGCAAGGCTTTCCACACGTGTGTGAGCTGAGCCCTCTGTCTTTCTGGCATTGGCAGGACGAGCAGCTGAGGGCACTGGTGAGGCAGTTTGGACAGCAAGACTGGAAGTTCCTGGCCAGCCACTTTCCTGTGAGTACACCCCCTCTGCAACCCCTCCCCCAGGGGTAAGGGTTCTGGGTGACCAGACAGTGTACCTGAGACAGACTTTCTGCCGATGAGAAGAAAAGGGAGTTCTTACCAAGCCCCCCTCCCCTTTCCAAGAACAACCTTTGTAGGACCTTTCTTCCCAAACCAGAGTTTAAGGTATCTCCACCAGCTGCCTCTGCATGCCTGGGAGTCTTTAGGCTCTGCAATGTTTGCAGCATGTGATCAGTGGCATTTTGCATTTCTTCTTGCAAATCAGGAGTGAATGGGTGCTCGGTTTCTCAGTAGTGAGACTGATACTGAGGGGAACCGGCACTTTGAGCAGACTCCAAAGTGAGGCCCCTGCAGAGCTGTCTGGCGTCACCATGTCTGAGCATTTAGAGCCTCCTGCTGATGAGGCCCCCCTTGGGCCCCCACCCCCAGGACTTGCAGGTGTCTGGGAGGGAGAGCGTGGCAGGAGCTGTTGTCCAGCTTATTGCCTATATCTCTCGGACATCTCAGGGACTGAATCAATGGATCCCTTTTTGTCCTGTTTCTTCATCTACCCTTTTCCATGTAATCTGAACTTTTCAGGGAGTAAAAACACTCTCCAGGAGAAAACAAGGATCCCTGACATACCCCACAAGGCTTTTATAGGGTTTAAAGGCTCATGGTGGCGGCCCTCAGTGTTTGGGTGGTGGGAAGTGGCTTCCCACAGGGGCCTGAGTTTGCCCTCTTGTAGCAAAGGGAAACCATCTGTGTTCTGGAGTGTGGGCGTGTTGTGTGTGTGTGTGTGTGTGTGTGTGTGTGTGTGTGTGTGTGTGTGTGTGTGTGTAGGTAGGTGCTTGGAGCAGGACATCGCCTACACTCATTGCTCAACCAGGGTTCAAGTTTACAATCCCAGAAGTTCTTACAGATTCCTGTTTGTTCTTCCTATTCTTTTCCCAGAACCGCACTGACCAGCAATGCCAGTACAGGTGGCTGAGAGTTTTGAATCCAGACCTTGTCAAGGGGCCATGGACCAAAGAGGAAGACCAAAAGGTAACTGCTGGGACAGTGCCTCGCACACGGTGGGCCTTCACCCCCAACAGTGAATCCAGGAGCTGTGAGGCTGCCCTTGTGCTGGCAAAGTGCCACGCTGAACACTGGGTGGGAGTCGTCCCAAGGACTATTCAGGACATCCTCACGCTGCCCTAGCTCTTGCCCTTAGGTTCCGAGTCTGAGCGTTTCTTGGCCTCCCCAGTCATGAGCTGAGGGCTGCTGGGCAAATTAGCCAGCTTCTCTTTCCCCATCCATAAAGGAGAATAGTAATAGTGCCTGCTGCGTAGAGGTGTCGTGAGGATTAAATGGGCGATGCATGTAAAGGGGTTTGCCTGGTCCCGGCATGTGGCATGCTCAGCAAATGGCCGCTGCTGTTACCCTTTGTTATAACAATGATTGTACCATGTGAGGTTCTGATGAAACACAGAGCCTCGCATGGGCCTTATTTCCTGTGGTTGGTTCCAGTAGCAGACCTGTGAGGTGGGCAGAAGATTTGTTAGTCCTGTTTTATAGGCAGGGAGACCGAGGCCCGCAGAGGCCTGGGAATACCCCTAAGCTACGAAGAGGCAGTGCCATGACTACCCTGGGCTTCCACTTGGCTGTCCTCCCTGATGTCAGCTCAGAGGACACCATTCCACTGTGGCAGGCACAGTCCAGGGAAAAGAGGGAGGCAAAGGGACCTAGATATTTTTAAATCAGTTTTAAAATACTTCAGTTTTTTAAAATTCAAAGTGATACGTCGTTGCTGGAATATTTCCTTACCAAAATCTTTTTGCCCAGAAATGTCTGTTCTTCCTTGTTTGCTGTGGCCTGTATGCATGTGAGAATATGTATGTCCAGAGTTCAGGAGAGGGATCTGACCTGGCTCAGGTGGCTGCAGATGTTGTGGTTTATGTTCTGAGCAAAGGGGCCTGGCTGAGAGGTCAAATGGGGACTGAAATCCGGCCCTAGTTAGACCGTCAAGCCTGGCACCATGGCTCAGGGCTCTACCCTCCAGATTTCCACAAAAGTGCTGGAGGAGCTCATGGCATCCTGGGATGTGGCTGGGAGTAGGAAGGTCTATCCCCCATCCGTAGTTCACATGGCCCGGCTGTGGGGAGTGAGCCTTAGTTAACCTGAGTTTGGACCCCTGTGATCAGGTCCCTCTCATCCCTCTGCCCTTTTCTACTTAGTGAGTTGACTAGGTGGAGCCCTGAAGAGCGAGGCAGGACCTCAACTCCCTTTTCTTTGATTGACGTCCACTCTAGAAAGAGTCTCTGGTACTTTTGGCCTGTATTTATTCTGGGCAATAAATGACAAGGACACGGTATCATCCTTCAGCAGATGCCTGTGGAATGCACAAGGTCATCCTCTGAGCAGGTCCCCAACAACCACCATAGTGACTCCCATGTTGTGCGAAGGGGTGCGGTTGGTGGCACCTCTCAGGTGCTGTGGTGTGAGTGAGGGAGAGCAGGTCCCACTGGCTTCACAGAGGCTTTTCTCCAAGGTCATTGAACTGGTCAAGAAGTACGGCACGAAGCAGTGGACACTGATTGCCAAGCACCTGAAGGGCCGACTGGGGAAGCAGTGTCGTGAGCGTTGGCACAACCACCTCAACCCCGAGGTGAAGAAGTCCTGCTGGACCGAGGAGGAGGATCGCATCATCTGTGAGGCCCACAAGGTGCTGGGCAACCGCTGGGCCGAGATCGCCAAGATGCTGCCTGGGAGGTGAGCTGCCTTCTTAGGGCTTGTGGGGGGCTAAGGCAGGCGGGATGGTATTCCCAGGAGATGAAGGCCATTCTCATGATGGAGGAGAGTCCCTGAGGATACTGTGATCATGTCCTCTTATCCCTAACCCCCAGCTTCTGGTCCAGGGCCCCCAGAGACATGTGTAGTCAGAGGAAGGATAGAGTCCCCCAAGAAGGCCCTGACCTCCGTCAGCTTAAAAGGACAGACAGTGCCCACAGAGGCCTCAGCCAGAAATCAGCAGGCCTGGCGTCTAGCTCTCCCCCTGTTCCCAGTTTGCTGTCTTCTTGGTCAGCCTCTTCCTCTTCTGGACCTCAGTTTCTTCTTCAGCTGATATAAAATGGGCTGGTATGGTGTGAACTGGCTTTCTTTAAGATAAAAAAAAAGGACAAAATTCAAGTAATGCTATAACCTACTAAAAGCATTATAATGAAAAGCATCAGTCCCCTGTCTCCACTTTCTACTAAAAGAAAAACTCATCTTTTTTTTTAGCTCTTCTGGTATTTACCTCCATATTTGTAAATGATGTGTTTTCTTATATTTTGGTTTTATGCTACAGGACAAGATTTAGCTTTCTTAGACTTTCCTGTTCCCCATACCTTCCTATTGTCCCAATATAGTGCCATAATTTTTAGTTAAAACAGCAGTGTGTTACAGTATTATTACCTTATAAATATAACTCAATGCTAGAACTACTAACTTATCTGGGATTAAATTTCCTTCTTATCTGACGTTTGTCTTTCCTGGAATTAATAATTGCTTTCTTTTTTCATTCACACAGTTTTCAATATAGCTCTTAATTTTTTGTCAGTGGCCTATCACATTCTCAGAGCATCCATCAGTGCTATTTTCTGAATACTCAGAACAAATCATGCAGTATACTTGGCTCTATTTTTTCTTTGGGGAATAAATCCTGGAGACCTCTGTCCTTTTCTGTTCTGCCAGTTGCTTTTTAGGTCTGTTGCCCTGTTGTCACCTTGGAGCATTCCTTCACCCTTCTCATGTGTTGGATCCCTCTTCTTTCTTGGTTTTCTTCCTTGTTTTCGTGGCACACATCTTTATTAGCATCCTGAGATCAGTGCATGGGAGGTAAATTTTGGGTAACTGCACGTCATCTACATTCTACCTCACTTTTGGTTGATAATTTGGATAGATATAGACTTTGAGTTTGAAAATAATTTTTATTCAGAATATTGAAAGCATTCCAGGGTCTTTTCTTCTTCCTCCTATTTTTCATCTCTTTTGTTTTACTTTCTGGGAGATTTCTTTGACCTTACTTTCCAACCCTTCTTTGGAAATTATTTTGACTGAAAGGTTTTACTTTCTAAGGGCTTCTTCATTTTTCTGGCACCCTATTCTTTCTTTTTGGTTCTAACAGCTTATTTCTCCATCAATATTATGTTTTTTGAAAATATCTCTCCCCTCCTGCATTATCTCTGTCTCTTCTGTGTTTGCTTGTTTTGCTGGTTCCATTTTATATTTGAGGCTTCCTTTGGAGATCTGCTGATCCTTGGCTGTCTGTTCAGCTTTAGGAGCAAGACCCTCTGCCCTCTTTGGCCTATCAGTCTGTGAGAGGTGAACAGGGCTTGTGTTGGAAGTCAGTGTGAGACTCAGGATGGTGTCAGCAGCCAGTGGTTTTCTCATGGTTTCTACACACACAAACTGGGCAGGGAAGGGTTTATTAGTCCGTTTAATGTCACTGATAACAGAATACCTGAAACTGGGTAATTTATAAGAAAATGAAATTTATTTCTTAGTTTTGGAGGCTGGGCAGTCCAAGGTGCAGGAGGCTCATCTGGTGAGGGCCTTCTTGGTGGGGGAATCTCAGCAGAATTCTGTGGTGACACTGGCAGTCACATGGTGAGAATGGCAGGAACACATAAACACGCTCTCTTGTTCTCCTTATAAAGCCACGGTGCCACTCCTGTGATAACCCACTAAACCATTGACTCACTAACCCGTGAATGAATTAATTCATTCACAAGGGCGTAGTCCTCACAGTCTAGTTACCTCTTAAAGACTCTGCCTTTCAAATACCATAGTCAGATTTCACACCCTCTAAACATGGTTGCAAGCTCCAATACATGAGCTTTTGGGGGACACATTCAAACCATAGCAAAGGGGATGAGAGTTGAAACACATATCTTCAGTTTTAGTTTTTGCCATTTGCTATTTCACAGAGATGTTTGGGAATGCTTTATAAATTAAGGGCCTACTGGCTAGCCACATACAAAAAAAAAAATCATTAAGAGCTGGAAACACATGAGACTTCATCTTAGAGATGAAAGAGACCTTAGAAGACATCCTTTATTTACAGAAGTGGGAACTCAGCTCAGGGAGGTTATGGATGTGCCAGGTGGTACACTGGCTGCTGAGCTGGGATTCACAGGTCTCCATTTGCCCCTGCAGGACGGATAATGCTGTGAAGAACCACTGGAACTCTACCATCAAAAGGAAAGTGGATACGGGAGGCTTCCTGAGCGAGTCCAAAGACTGCAAGCCCCCCGTGTACTTGCTGCTGGAGCTCGAGGACAAGGATGGCCATCAGAGTGCCCAGCCTGCAGAAGGCCAGGTGAGATGGCTGAGATAGCTCAGCTGCTGGGCTTGACTCCGGGTTGGGTTGTTTTGAGTTTGTTTATTCAACACCATCTCATTGAACAGCTTACTCACACCTGTTAGTTTCTGCCACAGGATCTGAATGCAGGCTGCGTGTTTCTAGGGCCTTTCCTTGTGACCCACTTCTGCACAGAACTGGCACTTGTCTGCCCCCAGGTGAAGGGTAACAGAGTGAGTGACATAACATTGAGAATTGGGTTGAAGAGGTCCTCAACTCCTTTTGTTCTTGTCAGCAGTTTTCTTCTTACTTGTTTCTCTTTCCAGTCTTTTAAAAACGAAAGCATGTTTGCCATTAAAAAAAATTCTATCAGATTTATTGAGGTATAATTTATATATTGTGTTTAGTGTGCAGTTTTGAGTAATGACAAAAGTATATGTTTGTGTAACCACCACCACAGTCAAGATTCCCATCACCCCCAAATTCCCTGTGCTCCTTTTATTCAGCCTTTTTCCTACCCTTAGTTCCTAGCACCTGGATCGGTTTCCTGTCTCTATAATTTTGCCTTTTCTAGTAAGTCAAATAAAAGAAATCATATAGTATCACATTTGCAATTTGACTTATTTATTTTGATTAATATTGTTACATTTGCAATTTTAAAATTTAAAATATATGCATATGTTAACATCCCCTGTTCTTTTTTTTTTTTTTTTTTTCCTTTTTGTCTTTTTCTGTGTCCGGCAACGGATCGCAACCCTCAGTGTCGCCCCCGTACCGGACCGGGACCAGCAACGGGATCGCAACCCTCGGTGTTGCTCCCACGCCTCGCTCAGCCAGTGAGCAGGAACCGGTCTGTATGTGGGATCCGAACCCTCGGCGGGAGCGCCGCCACACTTCCCAAGCGGCGCACTATAGCAGTGTGCCACCGGGCCGGCCCAACATCCCCTGTTCTACACCCCACAGCAAACTTTTTATTTATATTTTTAAACTATATCTCTGGTAATTTATTCCTTAAAAATAAGGATTTGAAGCAAATGTGACAAAGTACTAAGATTTGACAGTGCTGGGTACACGGTGGGCAATATAGTTGTCTTCAATACTGTTGTCCAGTCTTTTTTGTAATTGTGAACTATTTGAGAAAAAAATTTCCCTCTTCCCTCTTCCTACTGGCTAGAGATAAATTGTTCATGGATCCCATTCCTCCACAATGCCCTGCTTGTGGGTTATATGTTTTTGCCTCTTGTTTCTTGATTTTTTTTTTTTTTCCTTTTTTTTTTTTTTTGTGTCCGGCAACGGATCGCAACCCTCAGTGTCGCCCCCGTACCGGACCGGGACCAGCAATGGGATCGCAACCGTCGGTGTTGCTCCCACGCCTCGCTCAACCAGTGAGCAGGAACCGGTCTGTATGTGGGATCCGAACCCTCGGCGGGAGCGCCTCCACACTTCCCAAGCGGCGCACTATAGCAGTGCGCCACCGGGCCGGCCCTTGTTTCTTGATTTTTTTTTTTTTTC
>NW_007728527.1:221226-238272 GCF_000696425.1 Galeopterus variegatus | reverse complement strand
CGGCGGGAGCGCCACTGCGCTCCCAAGCGGCGCACTGTAGCAGTGCGCCACCGGGCCGGCCCTTGTTTCTTGATTTTTTAACTTCAGAGAATATCTTTTTTTGTTTGTTTTGTTTTGTTGATGGCTGGCCAATAAGGGAGGTCCAAACCCTTGATCTTGGTGTTATCAACACCACACTCTAACCAACTGAGCTAACTGGCCAGCCCTAAAAAAAAAAACTCTTTAGGGTTAGGGTTAGAGTTAATACATTGTGCTAGGTTGCCTACCAAAGAAATTTAAATTTAATTAAATTTATGTGTGTATGGGACCCCCAATTTTCCTCACTCCCTGGTCAGTGCTTGCTAATGTAAAATTGTTTCCTGTGCTTTAAAAGTAATGCATGATCATTGTCAAAAATAACCAACTTTATAGAATTGGACAGTGCCCAAGGCTGAGGCTGCTAATCTCAACTTCCAGAAAACCAATATGTTGTTGATTATATTTGCTAACATTCATTACTAAGGTTAATAAGTTTAAAATGAGATTATGTTATATAGTACTATCTTAAACCTTCTCTTCCTACTTTATCTTTCCACATTGTTATATATATATATACAGAGATCTTTACACCATTCTTGAATGTGTCCTATCTTGTTAAACCATTCTTCTATGGGTGAACATCTGTTACCATTTCTATCAGTGCTGCAATGAACATCATAGTTCAAATTCTTTGTACATTTGCCTGTTTATGTGGTTAATTTTATAAATGTGGAATGATTGGGTCAAATAGTGTGGACATTTGAAATTTTCTTAAGCATTGCTGCCCGGGGGTTGTACCATTTCATCCTCCTATCAGCCATATATGGGTCTTATTTCCACATCATTGTCAGTACTGGCTGTGGTTATGTAAAAAATATCTTTTACCAGTTTTATAAGCAGGAAATGCATTATCATTGTTGTTATTTTAATTTATTTTTGAATTCGTCTTTATTTTTTCCTTCAGCTTTATTAAGATATAATTAAAAAATACAAATTATATGTATATTTACAGTGTACAATGTGATGTTTTGGTTTTCATTTCTTTGATTACTGTTGAGGTGATTGTTTTTCCTCAGTTTATTGATTTTTCTTTGCCTTTTTTTGTTTGTCTTCTTGATTTTTAAACTTTCATTTATATGTTAAGAATATCACTCTTTAGGGCCGGCCTGTGGCTCACTCGGGAGAGTGTGGTGCTGATAACACCAAGGCCACGGGTTCGGATCCCATATAGGGATGGCCGGTTAGCTCACTGGGTGAGTGTGGTGCTGACACCACCAAGTCAAAGGGTTAAGATCCTCTTATCGGTCATCTTTTTTAAAAAAAAAAAAAAAAAAGAATATCACTCTTTATCATGTAGTAACTATTTTTTTCCAGTTTGTTGGTAGTTTCCTTATCCCTTTATCTAATAAAGATATAATTTACACAGTAAAATTTACCCTTTTTAGCTGAAAATTCTGTGAGTTTTGACAAACGCATAAATCACGTGATCATCTCCATAATCACAACACAGAACATTTCCATCAACCTCCAAAATTCCGGCCGGCCCGTGGCTCGCTTGGTAGAGTGCGGTGCTGATAACACCAAGGCCATGGGTTCGGATCCCATATAGGGATGGCCGGTTTGCTCACTGGGTGAGCGTGGTGCTGACAACCTCCAAAATTCCTGAGTTAGTCAGCCATTTCTGCCACTGCCAGCCTTGGCAACCACTCACCTGTTTGCTGTTTCCATGTAGTTTGTCCTTGCAAGAATGTCTTGTAGATGTCATCATTGAGTACTTATTCTTTTGGTCTTGTTTCTTTCACTCAGCATGATGCATTTAAGATTCATCCATGTCCTTCCTGTCCTAGTTTGTTCCTTTTTATTACAGATCAATATCCTGTTGTACAGATATACACAGTTTATCCATTTACCAGCTGAGGGACGTTGTTTCTAGCTAGTGTTTACATATAAAGGTGCTAGAAACATCTGTGTATAGGTTTTGGTGTGAACATAAGTATTCATGTCTCTTGGTAAATATCTAGGAGTGGGAGTGCTGGGTCATATGATAATCTTATTCCTAACTTTATAAGAAACTGTCAAACTCTTTTTCAAAGCAGCTATTTTTCCAAGTGACATCTTCATGTTAGTAGCTTTTAAATAGTGTTTATTGGCATCCCACTCCACCCCCACCCCCCATTATAGCAGTTACAATTTTCAGTTAAATCTGTTCATCTTACCTTCTTCCTTTGCTTGTTGCACAAACCATTTTCATTCTGTTTTCTTGACAACTGTAACAATAATAGCTACCATTTAGCATAACATCCCTGCCTGATAAACCTTAGTATCCTCATTTTACAGGCAAGGACACTGAAACTACAGCTTGCCCAAGGTCAGCCAGTAAATGGCAAAGCTCTGTCTGAATCCAGTCTGTGCTCTGGCCCCATTGTGTCCCCGTTGACATGGGATCTTGCTGCTTGTTCTCAAGAAGTCCTCTTAATCACATCTTCTGTTTTCAAGGCTGTACTGGGGTTTGTAAGGTTAATATGCCAAGCTTATTTCCAAGGTTCTACCAGGAGAGCTATTGCTGCAAAGGATTTTCCTCTATTTATTTTTTTAATCACAAAATTATTATACATGCATTTTTCAAATTTTTGTGTTGAAATAATATCAAGCATTTAGGAAAGTTGCAAGAATAGTACAAAGAACTTTCATATACCTTTACTGGATTCATTAATTTTTAACATTTTGTCATGAGCTTTTTGAAGAACTCTCATTCGTATGTGTGGGTGTGCATGTGTGTGTATGTGTAAAACATTTTTTCATCTGAGCCATTTGAGAGTGGGTTACATACATAGTGTTTTTTTATCTCTTCATACTAGGAATAAGGACACTGACTTACATAATCATGGTACAGTTGCGTCCAATTTAGGGAATTTGACATTGATTCAAGACTTTTATCTAAGACTTTTATCTAATCTATCAA
Source organism: Galeopterus variegatus (assembly GCF_000696425.1). Taxonomy (NCBI): domain Eukaryota; kingdom Metazoa; phylum Chordata; class Mammalia; order Dermoptera; family Cynocephalidae; genus Galeopterus; species Galeopterus variegatus. Next base: position 235,292 of record NW_007728527.1, on the reverse strand, counting down.
GACTTCTATCTAATCTATCCATATTCCATGTTTTTCCTGCCCATGATCCAGTCCAGGGTCAAACATTGCATTTAGTTGTCTGTGTCTTTTGTTAGCCTTTCTTAGTCTCATGATACTGATATATATATATATTTTTGTTTAATTGAAACATACTGGTTGTACATGTTTATGGTGGACAGAGTTATATTTCAGTACATGTATACAGTGTGTAGTGGTCAAATCAGGGTAGTTAGCAAATTCATCACCGCAAAAATTTATCAGTTCTTTGTGATAACATTTAAGCTCCTCTCTCTTAGCCATTTAACATACAAGTTGTTAATTATAGGTGACTAGCACTACTGTACACCAACAACTTATTTTTCCTATCTAGCTGTAATTTTGTGTCCATTAACCAACCTCTCACTATCCTTTCCCCCACCGCCTTTCCCACCTCCTCATACCCATAGTTCTACTGTCTCCCTCTAAAAGTTCAACCTCTTATTTGTTTGTTTATTTGTTTATTTAAGCTCTTACATATGAGTGAGAATATGTGGTATTTCTCTTTCTGTGTCTGGCTTATTTCGCTTAACATAATTTTCTCCAAGCTCATCCATGCCTGCTGCAAATTACAGAATTCCACTTTTTTTTATGGTTGAACAGTATTCTACTGTGAATAGTTAGGCAGTTTTTTTTTTTTTTTTTTTTTTCTTTTGGTGGTTGGCTGCCCTTGTGTATATGTACCACATTTTCTTTATCCAATCATCTGTCCATGGACATTTAGGTTGGTTCCAAATCTTGGCTATTGTGAATAGAGCTTCATTGAACATGGGAGTTTAGGTATTCCTTTGAAACGTTGATTTCCTTTCTTTGTGTATATACACATTAGTGGGATTGCTGGGTCATATGGGAGTTCCGTCTGTAGTTTGAGAAACCTCTACTGTTTTCCACAATGGCTATACTAATTTACAGTCCCACCAACAATGCAGAGTTCCACTTTCTCCACATCCTCACCAGCATTTGTTGTCTTTTTGATAATAGCAGTCTAACCAGGTAGAGATGATATCTCAATGTGGTTTTGATTTGCATTTCTCTGATAATTAGTGATGTTGAGCATTTTTTTGTATAGTTGTTGGCCATCTGTATGTCTTCTTTTGAGAAATGTCTATTTGGCTTCTTTGCCCATTTTTAAATTGGATTGTTTGTTTTTTTACTGTTGAATTGTTTGAGTTCCTTGTATATTCTGGATGTTAATCTTTTGTTGGAAGCATAGCTTGCAAATATTTTCTCCCATTCTGTAGGTTGTCTCTTTGCAGTGTTGATCGTTTCTTTTGCAGTGCAGAAGTTTTTTAGTTTGATACGTTTATTTTTTCTTTTGTTGCCTGTGCTTTTGAGGTCTTATTCGTAAAATTTTTGCCCAGTACTATGTCCAGAAGCATTCCCCTGTGTTTTCTTCTAGAAGTTTTATAGTTTCGGTCTTACATTTAGCTCTTTAATCCATTTTGAGTTGATTTTGATAAATGGTGAGAGATAGGGGTCTGGTCTCATTCTTCTACACATGGATATCCAGTTTTCCAGCACCATTTATTGAAGAGACTGTCCTTTCCCCAATGTATATTGTCAGTGCCTTTGTCAAAAATCAGTTGGCTATAAATGGGTGGATTTATTTCTGGGTTTTCTGTTTTGTTCCATTGGTCTGTGTGTCTGTTTCTATGGCAGTACCATGCTGTTTTGGTTATATTTTGTAGTATATTTGTAGTATATTTTGAAGTCAGGTAGTGTAATGCCAATAACTATTCTTTTTGCTCAGGATTGCTTTGGCTCTTTGGAGTCTTTTGTGGTTCCATATGAATGGTTTTTTCTATTTCTGTATAGAATGTTCTTTGGTATTTTGATAGGGATAACGATGAATCTGTACATTGGTTTGGGTGGTATGGTCATTTTGACAATATTAATTCTTAGAATCCAGGAACATGGAATGTCTTTCCATTTTTTTGAGTGTCCTTTTTTATCTCCTTCATTAGTGTTTTGCAGTGTTCATTGTAGAGATCTTTCAGCTCCTTGGTTAAATTTATTTGTAGATATTTTATTTTTTTGATAGCTATTCTAAATGGGATTGCTTTCTTGATTTCTTTTTCTGCTAATGTTTTATTGGTATATAGAAACACTACTGATTTTTGTATATTGAATTTGTATCCTGCCACTACTGAATTCATTTATCAGTTAATAGAGTTTTTGGTGGAGTCTTTAGGTTTTTCTGTGTATGAGATCACATCATTTGTAAACTGGGACACTTTGACTTCTTTTCTAATTTGGATGCTCTTTATTTCTTTCTCTTGCCCGATTGCTCTGGTTAGGAGTTCTAGTACTATGTTAAATACTAGTGGTGAGAGTGAGCATCCTTGTCTTGTTCCTGTTCTTAGAGCAAAATCTTTCAACTTTTCCCCATTCAGGATGATGTTATCGTATATGGCCTTTATTGTGTTGAGATACTTTTCTTCTGTAGCTAATTTATTGGCAATTTTTATCATAAAGCAATTTTGAGTTTTATTGAATGCTTTTTTTGCATCTACTGAGATGATCATATGGTTTTTGTCTTTCATTTTGTTGATATGGTGTATCACATTTATTGATTTGCATATGTTGGATTATCCTTGCATCCCTCTTATGAATCCCACTTAATCACAGTGCATAATATTTTTGGTGTGCTGTTGAATTGTGATTGCTAGTATTTTGTTTAGAATTTTTGTATCTGTGTTTATCATGGATATTGGCCTGTAGTTTTCTTTTTTTGTTGTGTCTTGTCTGATTCTGGTATCAGGGTGATGCTGGCCTCATAGAATGAGTTTGGGAGAATACCCTCTGCTTCAATTTTTTGGAATAGTTTGAGAAGAATTCTCAGTTATTCTTTAAATGTTTGGCAGAATTCAGCAGTGAAGCCATTTGGTCCTGGGCTTTTCTTTGTTGGTAGACTGCTGATTATCGAATACAGTCTCATTGCTCATTATTGGTCTGTTCATATTTTCTGTTTCTTCTTGGTTCGGTCTTGGTAGGTTGTAGGTATCCAGCAATTTATCCATTTCCTCCAGATTTTCAAATTTGTTGGTGTATAGTTGTTCATAGGAGTCTCTGATGATTCTTTGTATTTCTGTGGTTTCAGTTGTAATGTCTCCTTTTTCATTTCTGATTTTCATTATTTGGGACTTCTCTTTTTTTCTTAGTCTAGGTAATGGTTTGTCAATTTTGTTTATCTTAAAAAACCAACTTTTTGTTTCATCAATCTTTTGTATCTTCTTTTCCTTTGGCCTCTATTTCATTTAGTTCTGCTCTGATTTTTATTTCTTTCCATCTACTAATTTTGGGGTTGGATTGTTCTTGCTTTTCTGTTTCCTTGAGGTGTAACATTAGGTTGTTTATTTGAAATCTTTCTACTTTTTTGATGTGAGCACTTGTTGTAATAAACTTTCCTACTTTGCACTATCCCATAGGTTTAGGTAAATTGTGCTGTATTTTCATTTGTTTCAAGGAGTGTTCTGATTTCCTGCTTTTCTTTGACCCATTGGTCGTTCGGGAGCATGTTGTTTAATTTCCATGTATTTGTATAATTTCCAAAGTTTTGTTTGTTATTGATTTTTAGTTTTATTCCATTGTGGTCTGAAAAGATACTTGATATGATTTCTAGTTTTTAAAAATTTGTTGAGACTTGATTTGTAGCCTAATATGTGATCTAACCTAGAGAATGATCCATGTGCTGATGAGAAGAATGTATATTCTGCAGTTGTTGAATGAAACAGTCTGTAAATGTCTGTCAAGTTTATTTGATCCACAGTGCAGTTTAAATCCAATGTTTCTTTGCTGTTTTGTTTGTTCATTTGTTTTGATTTTTTGTCTAGATGATCTGTCCAATCCTGAGAGAGGCTTATTGAAGTCTTCAACTTTTATCGTATTAGAGGGTCCATCCTTCCCTTTAGATCTAATAATATTTGATTTATATATCTGGGTGCTCTGATGTTGGGTGCAGATATATTTACAATTGCATCCTCTTGCTGAATTGATTCCTTTATCATTATATAATGTCCTTCTTTGTCTCTTTTTATAAGTTTTGTTTTAAAGTCTATTTTATCCAATATAGGTATAGCTGCTCCTGTTCATTTTTGGTTTTCATTTGCATAGAATATCTTTTTTCATTCTTTCGCTATTACTGTATGTGTATCTTTACAGGTGAAGTAAGCTTCTCATAGCAACATATAGTTGGGTCTAGTGTTTTAATATACTCAGCTCATTTAGCCAGTATATATCTTTTAAATGTGGAATTTAATCCATTTACATTCAAGGTTGTTATTGAAAGGTATTGTCTTATTCCTGACATCTTATTAATTTTTTTGTTTGTTTTGTATATCTTTTGTTCCTTTCTTTCTCTTTTATTTTGTCTTTACTGTTTGGTTTTTTGTAGTGATGAGATAGTTTTTTTTCCTCTTTATATATTTGCTCTAGCAGTAAGTTTTATTCTTTCATGTGTTATCATGAGGTAGTTATTGTTCTTTTGCTTCCAGATGTAGGACTCCCTTAAGGATTTTTTGTAGGGCCAGTTGTATAGTGGTGAATTCCTGCAGTTTTTGTTTGTCTGGGAAATACACTACTTCTCCTTAATTTCTGAAGGATAGTTTTGGTGGGTATATTATTTTTCATTGACAGTTTTTTTCTTTCAGCAATTCGAATATATCATCCCATTCTCTCCTGGCCTATAAGGTTTCTGCTGAGAAATCTGCTGTTAGTCTAATGGGGATTCCCTTATAGGTGACTTGACCCTTTTCTCTCGCTGTTTTTAGAATTCTGTCTTTATCTTTGACTCTTGACTACTGTGTGTCTTGGAGAAAACCTTTCTGGGTTAAATCTGTTTGGTATCTTTGAGCCTCTTGGATCTGGAAGTTCATGTCACCCAATACTTGGGAAGTTTTTAGCTATTATTTTGTTAAATAGGTTTTGGATGCCTTTTCTCTTTCTTACCCTTCCAGAACACCTATAATGTGGATGTTTATAAACTTAACGTTGTCCCTTAGATCTTGTAGGCTTTATTTTTTAAAATTCTTTTTCTTTTCCTTTTGTTATTTCACAAAGCTTGTCTTCGAGGTCAGCAATTTTTTTTCTGCTTGATCTAGCCTGTTGCTTATAAGCTCTCAGTTGTACTTTGTATTTTTTATTTTGTTGAATGAATTTTTCAGTTCCAAGATTTCTGCTTAGCTTTTTTTTTTTTTATGATATCTAGCTCTTTGTTAGATTTCTTCTTCATATCCTGAATTGTTTTTCTCATCTCATTGTGTTGTCTATCTGTATCTTCTTACATCTCACTGAGTTTCCTTAATATTATAATTTGGAATTCTTTTTCCTGCATTGCCTAGGTATCCTTTTATTTGGAGTTCTAGTATTGGAGAATTATTGTATTCCTTTGGTGGTGTCATGTTTTTTCATGTTTCTTGTCTCTATGTTGATGTCTGGGCATCTGGTGGAATGGTCACTTCTTCTAGTACTCTGAAGTAGCTTTTGAAGGAAGAGACTCTTTCCTGTAAATGTGTTGTATAGTGACAGATTGGTAGGTGTTTTAGGTTTGGTTCTGGGTGAATGCACTAGTGTAGTTTCCATGTGATTTGTTTGGCTGTATTCAACATTGGAGTTGTCTGTGAGTGCCTCTCTGTCCTAAATGCTGAGGCATTTGGCAGATCCTTGCTGAATTGGGTGACACTGGGTTAGGTCACAGGGGTCATAGATGAGGTCTTGGGCTCTTGGGAGAAGCATTGGGGTGCCCTGTTGCTCCTCAGCTGGAGTGAGTCACTGTGAGCAGGCTCATTGGTGCCCTGGCCAGGATCCTGTTCCCCTGTTAGATTCACTGGGGTCCTCTATAGCTCCTCTGCTTAAATTGGTTACCTTGGGTGGGATTGCTGAGGTCCAGATTAGGACCTTGGACTTTAAAGGAGAAACGAGGTGCTCAGCAACTCCTCAGCTGAAGTGGGAGACTCTGGGTGGGGTCTCTGGTGCTATGGCTGAGCCCTGTATCCCCAAAGGAAGCATTGCAGTGCTCTGAAGCTCCTCAACTAAAGTGGGCAACATTGGGCAATGTCACTGGAGTCATGGGCAGGACCCTTTGCCCACCCACGAGTGATGTTGGGTCTTTCTGCTGCTCCTTGGCTGCAGAGTACCACTCTGGGTAAGGGTAAAGTTGTTGTAGTTGTTGGTGGGACACTGCACCCCCGGGAGAGATGCTAGGGCTCTCTGCACCTCCTTAGCTGAAGTGGGTCACTCTGGGCGAGGCTGCTGCAGTCATAGTTAGACCCTTGTGCCCTCAAGAGAAACAGTAGGTCACTTTGCAACTCCTCAGCTGGGATGGGCTGCCCCATGCAAAATTTCTGGGGTTGTGGGTGGGGCCCCGAGCCCCAAGAGAGGTGCTGAGTCCCTCTGCACCTCCCCTGTGAGAGCTGTGTGGCTGGTCCACTGAAGAGACCAGGGCCACCGGCAGTGGCAGGAGGCCCTGACTGGTAGGTTCTCTGGCTCTGGAAAGCACACACAGACTAGCTCTGTCCTGAGAGTGACCTCCAAACTGTACCCTGTTCCTAGGGTACAGGATGCTGCGTGGGCTCAGAGTGCCAGAGACTTGGCATAAAGAGGGGGCCTCAGGGCTGTGGAGATCCTGGGGCTGTCAGGTCCCAGGACAAAATACACTTACTTGGGTGTTGGCTCTGATCCTAAAATGGTGACGTGCTGCCGCAGCCACGACCCTGGGTTTGTGGGGCTCAGTGTGAACACCCTCCCTGGACTGATGCAGTCATGTGGGTTCCCAGCATCTCCCCACATGGCTCACAGCCTGTAAGGGCTGCATAGCTTTCTTGTAGCTTGGATTGCAGGTGTCCTCAGTGCAGCTCATGCTTACCTTTTCCTGCAGGCAGAAATTCCTCCTGGGTTCTTCAGCTCCTGGCTGGGGAGTGGAGGGGTGGAGGCTGGGAATTTTCTTCCATTCTCTATGTGGTTGTCCTAAGATTCTGTGCTCACTAGCATTTCTGTTACCCCTTTGATGTGCTCCAGCGTTCTCCTTTACTTATTTTTGTCCAATTGTAGTCATGCATTCTTTGTTTTATCTGTCTATGGGAGAGATGGGCAGTGGTAGAATCTTCTAGTTGGCCATCTTGCTCTGCCCCTGATACTGATATTTTTGAAGCATATGGTATGGCTAGTTATTTTATGGACTGTCTCACAATTTGGATTCATTTCAATTTCCTTGTTGTTATACGTAGGCCGTGCATTTTTAGCTGGAAACTACTGCCTAGTCTATACCTCATTTAAGAAAAAAAAAAAAAATGATGTGTCCTTGTGTCCAACCAGGGAGGTCTCATGACCAGCTGGCCCCTGGTGCCTCCTGCCATGAAGGAAGAGGAAAGCAGTGAGGAGGAGCCCGCAGCAGCTACCACCTCTAAGGAGCAGGAGGCTGCCTCTGCAGAGTTGGATGGACCGCGAACACCAGAGCCCTTGGAGGAATTCCCCAAGCGTGAAGAGCAGGAGGGCTCCCCTGCCGAGACGAGCCTGCCCTACAAGTGGGTGGTGGAGGCAGCAAACCTCCTCATCCCTGCTGTGGGGTCCAGCCTCTCTGAAGCCCTGGACTTGATTGAGTCGGTATGTTGGTCACAGCACTTCACAGTGGGCACAGAGCATCCACCAGCAGGGAGCGCTTCTCTGTGGGGCCTGCATGCTTCCACTCACTCCATCATCCTGCTAACATTTACTGACCCGATGCTGAGTGCCTGGCCCTGAGCCAGGGCCTGGGGACACCAAGATAGTCACCATACAGTGTCTGCCCTTGGGGAGCTCCCAGCGTGAGTGGCAGGGGGGGCGCAGAGTGGCACCTGACCCATATACACGGTATGGGGTTGGGAGGAAAGGCTTCCCAGAGGAGGTGACACTACACTGAGTCCTCAGGGATCACTGGCAGGTAACAGTACGGGACAGCGTGGTATCTGTGGCACCACACATGGTTGGTTTCCCTGGAGAGGGATCCAGGATGTGCTGGGGTTGAGGGCTGGGTCTGGAGTGGCGAGTGGACTCAAGTCACTCAGGGTGGAGCAGCTTCTGAGGGCATGCTGTGCTTACCATGCTGGCTGTGGGCTGTGCTCCTTTGGAAAGAGCTCACAGCTTGTCACAACAGCCCAACTCCTTGCTGCATCAGCCAGGCCTGCAGTGTGGAGCAGATTTCAGGAGGTGATGGATAAGAAGTCTGGTCACCAAAGGCAGGGGAGCTCAGTGTGAGGCACCCTCATTTTCCTTCCCACTTGGGCGTCCCCTCTCCTTGCTGAGAGTAGTGATCCTGTTTATTGAACATGTACCAAATGCCAGGCTCTGAGCTTAATGTATAGTCCACATGATATTGCATGAGGTGTGTCCTTTCTCTGTTAGATGAGACTGAAACTCAGAGAGGTCAAGTAGTGCACCCAAGGTTGCACTGCAAGTAAGCTTGGTGGGCTCAACTATCATGCTATGCCCCCTCTTCTGCCTGATGAGGGGTTGTATGGAGCCATCTCCAGGGGGATGATGATCTGCTCAGGCCCTCTCTCGGTCTCACCTCTTGGCCCCCATGGCTGGGGTTGGACCCAGGTGCAGGGTCCATCTGTGGGGCCCCTTCCACCTCCAGGGAATTTCAGAGGAGCTTGGGAGGCAGGTCTGGCGTGTTCATCAATTTTCAGCAGAGCTCTGAGGCTGCCACATGCCATCCGCCCTTTCTTTGGGCTCTAAGAAGGGTCGAGAGTAGAAGTGGGCCCATTCTGTCCCTGGCACTTCACAGGATTACCCCCTTCAGCCTCAGACTGTTCTGTATTTTCTTCCACTTGACAGGCACAGAGAAGGGGAGAGGAGGGAGCTCACTGTTATTGAGCACTCACTGTATACCAGGCCCAATGCTTATTTAGCAACCACAGTAGTTAACATTTGAGTGCCTGCTGCATGCCAGGGTTGTTACTTGCTACCTAACATGCATACCTAACCTTAGCTGGTCCTTAAACAAACCATGAAGTGGGTCGTGGGCTCATTACCAGTGAGGGAATCCCAAGCTCAGAGAGGCTAGGAGACTTGTCCAGTGTCACACAGCTGGTGACTGCCAGGGCCAGAAGTCAGACCCTCCTGTCTGGCTCAGAGCCCAGGCTCTTTCTTCCATTACCTTCAGCAAGAGTCCCTACAGCATTTGCAGAATCCTGCTGTCCCTCCCCTGCAGCACTGCTCTACACAGTCCTTGTAGGATGTTCTTTTGTCCTATTAGACACCAGTAGTTCTGGGGCCTCCCTTAGGTTGGGAGTATCGGCCTGAGGTCAGCCTTGCCCCGAATTGGCCTCTACCCACAGGAGTGAATGGCCTCAGGCTCCCATAAGTCCTAGGGACCAGAAATGATCACTACGGTCTCAGTCTACTCAGGGCCAGACCTCCAGGGATCAAAGTGGAACCCTCTGTCTCCAGAAGCCTTTTGGCATGCATTGTAATATATTTGGTAAAGGTGGGAAGACCTGGCGGAGACTCTCAGGTTTGTTCTTAGAAGCTTAGTGACCTCGGGCAGATTCCCCTCTCTCAAGCCCAGGGTCCCAGGTATGAAAGTGGGGAAAGTAATGCTTCCCTGGCAGGGTTGTGGTGGAGCTTGTAAACCATTTCTGTGAAATGCCCTGAGGAGGCACCTAGGATGGGCAGGCATCCCATCCACTGCTCTGTATTGTGATCTCTAAAAATATCTATAAAAATATAGTTACATGACATAGAAAGTCTTTGAGGAAATGCATGAAAATGTTAGTGATTGGTCCTGGGCTGTGGGGTCATACTTGACACTTGTGTATTTTCCTTTAATGAGTGAATCCCATTGTGTTAAAAGCAGAGTAACTGCAGTTCTTCTTAACCTCCCTGTTGGGTAGGATCCCGATGCTTGGTGTGACCTGAGTAAATTTGACCTCCCGGAGGAGCCGTCCATGGAGGGCAGCATCAGCAGTAGCCTGGTGCAGCCCCAAACATCACATCAGCAGCAGGCCCTGCCGCCCCACCAGCCAGCTGCCCTGGTGCCCAGTGTGACCGAGTACCGCCTGGACGGCCACACCATCTCAGACCTGAGCCGGAGCAGCCGGGGCGAGCTGATCCCTATATCCCCCAACACTGAAGTTGGGGGCTTGGGCATCAGTACGCCACCCTCTGTGCTCAAGCGGCAGAAGAAGAGGCGTGTGGCTCTATCCCCTGTCACAGAGAACAGCACCAGCCTGTCCTTCCTGGACTCCTGTAACAGCCTCACCCCCAAGAGCACACCTGTCAAGACCCTGCCCTTCTCGCCCTCCCAGGTGCGTGGACCCCACTCCAGCTGCTCGTTGGCTTTGGTTTGTAGACACCCAGTGCCCAGCACGGGGCCTGACACAGACGTGCACCATTCAGCCAGTATTCATTGAGCGCCTGCTGTGTACCAGGCCTTGTGCTCAGTGCTGGGGACATGGGGGTGAGCAAAAACAGACCTGGCCCTGCCCTCATGGAACTTACGCTCTGGTAGGAAGACGGGTTTACAAAAAAAAGACCCAAATAAATGTAAGTGGTGGGAAGGAGGCTTACGGTACTGCATATGCATCTAGTCTGGGATGGGTCCAGGAAGACCTCTATGAGGAGTAGGAGGAGGAATTGCCTGAGCTGAGAAAATAGTAGGTGATAACCGGGTAAAGAAGTGGGGAAGAGGCCTCAATCATATTTGTTAAAAGAATCCATTCATTGAACATGTGTGTCAGAGCAGATTGGCCAGCACTGGGGGAGGAAAGGTGAACATGCCACAGCCCCACTCTTGAACAGGATAGGCATTGCTGGGGGCACACTTCTCATGAATTAACCAGCCTGGAGTGTGGAGAGTGCCCTGGTGATAGCAGGTGCTCAGTCATTGGGAGCTTTCTGTGTCCTGGGCACTGCCTCGGGCTGTGTTCGTAACATGCACAGAGGAGATGGGGAGGGGCTCCAGGGTCTTTCCTAGAGGTCAGAGGAGGCCCTCAGGCTTCCTGGAGAGTGATGTCTGAGGTGATCTCTGTCACTTTGAGCAAAAACACAGACAGGGAGGACCACAGAGTGGAGGTGTGACGTCCAGAGCTAGGAGGGGTGGGGGTGGGGCAGGGGCCTGGGAGTGCCTTGGGTATAATCTGCCCTGGGGCTATGGGAGGATGGGATGGAGTGGTTGGGGTAGGTGGGTGCTGTAGCTCCCATGGCCCCAGATAGGAATGGGTGGGTGGAACTTTGAGTCTGCTCCTACTAAGGCTATGGGAGAAGGGCCCAGGGGGGCACTTTGCAGAAGCCACCCTGTCACCTGTCATGGAGGGATCGAGGCTCAGCCTAGGGTTGGGATGGTTAGTGGTGTTTCCGAGATGGACCCTCTATGAGTTTGCTCAGGCTGCCATGACAATGAACCAGACTGGCCAGATTAGACAACAGAAGTGTATTTCTCACAGTTGTGGAGACTAGAAGCCCAAGATCAAGGTGTCAGCAGCATTGGTTTCTTCTGGGCCTCTTTCCTTGGCTTGTAGATAGCCGCCTTCTCCCTGTGTCCTCACATGGTCCTCCTTTGTGTGTCTCTGTCCTAATCTCTTATCTTCTGTCTTACAGTCTCTTATTTAATAAACCTTTTTATATGGTGGGTGGCCAGTACCCTTGACCTTGGTGTTATCAGCACCACACTCTAACGAGGTCAACCAGCCCAATAAACTTCTTATAAGGACACTGGTTATTGGACTAAGGCCCACCCTAATGACCTCATTTTAACTTAATTACCTCTTTAAAGGTCCCATCTCCAAATACAGTCTCATTCTGAGGTGCTGGGTTGGGGCTTCAGCATGAATTTGACGTAATTCAGGCTCCAAGTGACATGCTCCAAGTGAAGGCTGTGGGCTGGAGAAGGACGACAGCAGAGCTTCAAGCTGCCCAAATAGCAGCCCGGGGTGATGGGCGTGGTGGCTGCCCTGTGCTAGAGACCAGTTTATGGGTGGCCTGAGGCTGCAGGTGGCTCTCCGGGCACCTTCAGGGCAGGGAGAAAGGAGAAGGGGGGGCTTCAGAGCATGGATGTCTGCTTACATGGATTTGAGTCTCACCTCTAACTCAGTACAAGAATCTACACCTCTCCAAATCTTTGCCTCTCCAGGTCAGTTGAGAGCTAGTTTTATCTCTTCTGAAAGAGCCACTCTTGCAGTCTACACTGTCAGCAGCATGTGAAGGTGGAGATGGCAAAAGCCAGGATCGGGGCAAAGATAAGCCCAGGGGTCTACATGAACCTACTTGGTGGCTCCTGTTGATCTGTCCCAGTCTTTGGCCTCTGGTGCTTGATAAGTCAGGAGCGTACCTCAGTGTCAGAGCAGACGTGTCAGGGGCTGGGGCCAGGGGTCTCTCCCCCTGCCCCCTGAGGACTCAAGAAGCCACATGCGGGTGATCATTTTGTCTTGATTCCTGTCTTTTCCCTGCAGTTTCTGAACTTCTGGAACAAACAGGACACACTGGAGCTGGAGAGCCCCTCGCTGACATCCACCCCCGTGTGTAGCCAGAAGGTGGTGGTCACCACGCCCCTGCACCGGGATAAGACACCCCTGCACCAGAAACACGCTGCGTGAGTGCTGCACTGCGGCGGGTCCTGGGACCACTGGTGGGGTGGTGGGGAGACTGTTTCAAGAGAACATTCTCCCTTTTGGCCACCACACCTCCTCATTTTCGTTCCTGTAGTCTGGTACTTCACCTTTGCTTTTGCTTTTCTTTAAAATTTTTCAATCTGATAGTTTTGTAATCTCAGGAACAGAGAGTCCAAAATGCACGAAAAACATAATCTCTTCCCCTTTTGTAAGTTTCCAGTGCAAATCCATTGTGTTTTAGTATCCCTTACATTCAGGACCTAAGTGTCCCTGGCACCCGCATCTCCCCGGTGCTCTGTCAGGGGTGGAGGCTGTGACCCTGTCTGCCCAGCGTACAGAGCACAGCACTTCCCATCCCGAAGCCTGTGCAGGTTGTTCAGAAGCCTGCGCAGGTTGCTCGCCAGCCTGCTTTTATGGAGCTGCTTAACTGTTCCTCTGCTTATTACTTTTGCTGCAGGAGAAGCATTGCTGTTATTTCCCGAGTGAATTACGTGACTCAGGAATCAGTTCGGGAATTTTAGTCCTTGTAATGATATGCGGTTGCACAAAAGATTTATGAATCCCATAGTCAGAAATCAGTCTCTAAACAGTTGATCTCAAGTATACCATAGATAGGTTTCATGAGAAATGGTTCTCCATTCAAACCAGAATCCTGGACTTAGCCCTTAAAACAGAGATGCTAGAACCACAGAAGGCATTGATATTGATACATAGCTATGTTTCATGAGAATTGGTTTTCCATTCGAGCTAGAATCCAGACTTTAAATCTCAGCCTTTAATGCTAGAACCACAAAAGGCATCGATACATTTTCTGCTCATCCCTGCTCCCCAACTCTTCCTCTATGTAAAGAAGTATTTTCCGTGTCCTTCATTCCTCTGTAGATCCGTGTTTCCCTCTGGTTCCTTCTCTCTGAAGGTCATCCTTTAACATTGTTTGTAGTGTAGGCCTGCTGGTGATAAATTCTTTCAGCTTTTGTATACCTGAAAAGTTGCCTTCATTTTTGAAAGACGTTTTTCCTGGGTGTAGTTCCTATCTTTCACTGCTTTAAAGATGTTGTTCTCCTGTCTTCTGGCTTGCACTGTTTTATCAGTTTGGAACAATTTGATTATAATATACTTTGGTGTGTTTTTCTTTGTTTCTTGTTTTTGGTGTTCATTGAGCTTTTTTGGATCAGTGGGTTTATAGTTTTCATCAAGTTTGGGGAAATTTCAGCCACTATTTCTTCAAAAATATTTTCTTAATTAGGATAATCTCCTTCAAAAAAACAGACAAAGAAAAAATGTTCTGGATCCTCCACCTCCCAGTCTTTCAGGGCACTCCACCCTTATATGTATATTAGACCACTTGAAATTATCCCACAGCTTACTGATGTTATTTTATTTTTGAGATTTCTTTCTCTGTTTCATTTTGGGTTTTTTTTTTTTTTTTTTTTTGTCCTTTTTGAG
>NW_007728527.1:183988-221161 GCF_000696425.1 Galeopterus variegatus | reverse complement strand
TTTTTTTTTTTTTTTTGTCCTTTTTGAGACCGGCCGCACCGCGCTCAGCCAGTGAGCGCACCGGTCATCCCTATATAGGATCCGAACACGCGGCAGGAGCACCGCCGCACTCCCAGCGCTGCACTCTCCTGAGTGCGCCACGGGCTCGGCCCACATTTTAGATAATTTCTATTGCTATGTCTTCAAGTGCATTAATCATTTCCTCTGCTATTTCTAACCTGCCAGTAATCCCATCCAATGCATTTTTCATCTCAGACATTTTAGTTTTCATCTTTAGGAGTTCAATTCGGGTCTATCCTCCGTCTCTACTTAACTTTTGGAACATATAAAATACAATTATAATAACAGGTTTTTTTTGTTCTTTTTTTTGTCCTTTTTGAGACCTGCCGCACCGGTCATCCCCACATAGGATCCGAACCCGCGGCGGAAGCGCCACTGCGCTCCCAGCATCGCACTCTCTGGAGTGCGCCACGGGTTCGGCCCATAATAACAGTTTTAATGTCCTTGTCTGCTCGTTTGAGCATGTGTATCAGTTCTTGGTCAGTTTTGGTTGATGGATAGTTCTCATTATGAGTCTTGTTAGGTTGTTATTTTCTGCTTCTTTGAATGCCTGGTAATATGAAGGTACTTCAGAAAGTTCGTGGAAAAATAGAATTAAAAAGTAATATGAATCTTTTCATGAACCTTTTGAAGTACCCTCGTATTTGATGAGATGCCAGGTGTCGTCAATTTTACCTTGTTGGGTGCTGTATATGTTTGTATTCCTATAAATTTTCTAGAGCTTTGTTCTGGGATGCTGTTAGTTACTTAGAAATAGTCTGATCCTTTTAGGTTTTGCTTTTAAGATTTATTAGGTGGGGCCAGAGCAGCAGCGTTTAGTTCCGGATCGTTAAGTATTCGGCCCCATGCCTTTCCAATCTGGCTGGTGGGATAAGCACTATTCCCAGCCCTGTGTGAGTGTCAAGCACTGTTCTCACTGATTTTTTTGGATGGTTCTTCCCCGGTCTCAGGTAGTTTCCTCACATGTATGCACAGGTTGGTGCTCTGTACTGTGCCTTGTGAGCTCCAGCTGCTCTGGTCTCCCTGGACCCTCACTAGCCTCTCATCAGCTCAGGAGTCTGCCAGGCCAACCTGTGTTTTCCCTCCCTGTGCTATGGCCACAAGTGTCTCTCAGCGCAGTTAGATGGAGCAGTTATGGGACTCCCTCCTTTGTTTCCGGTTTCTCAGGGATCACTCTCCTTCATTGCCTGATGTCAGTATCTTAAAACCTGTCATTTCATCTTGTCTTTTTTTGTCTCAGGTTGGAGGGTGAGTCTGGTTTCTGATGTTCCATTTTGACCAGAGTGGGAGTCTGCTGCTTGATCTTTAAATCTAGATTCTTGTCACAAAAGTCTTGTTTGGTTTTCTTGTTTTCTCTTTGAAACATTCTTTTTGACATTTGCAAGAATTATTTGGGCTTAAATTCCAATTTTTTTTTTTTTTTTTTTTTTTTGGCGGCTCTTCCTGACTCTGCCTAGTTGCCCACTGATTTTATATCCCTGCTCCCCCCTCCCTTTTTTTTTTTGCCCATAGAGGTTGTGTTTCCTTGGAAGGTACAGGTCATTAACAAATAAGCAAAACACAAGTCGGTATGTGATATTTCAGATGGTGATAGATGCTGTGGGGGAAGTTATACTGGTCTGGGGAGCACAGAGTACTGGTGAGAGGTTTCTGAGAGAGCGAGCCATGAAGAATTCTGAGGAAAATAAATCCAGGAAGAGCAAACTGCAAAGGGCAAAGGCTGTAAGGTAGAAACAGCTTTTTGTGCTTACGGAACAGAAAGAGGCCTCTCAGTTTGTAGTGAGTTGGGTGGAGAAAAGAACAGCAGGAAAGGTATTAGAGGTTGCCAGGTCCGTGCAACAGGCGGCCTGGGCCAGGTTGAGCTGCCAGGAACACAACCCTAAGACTTTACTGTTTCATAAGAGCAAACCTTCCCTGTGTTAAAATTTGATCATTTTCTGGGTCAGTCGAATTGTTTATTAGAGTTCTTTTGATTTTTTTAGATAAATTGCTTTTTGGTTGGGTTTTTTTGTTTGTTTTTTGGAGTCTAGCCAAGTACGGTGATATGAACCCTTGATCTTGGCGTAATAACCCCCCGCTCTAACCAACTGAGCTAGTTATTGCTCAGATTTGCCAAGCTGTATGTAGGTATGGTGTTCCTTTATTCACCTTTTTCTCTCCTTGTTCTCATTTCAGACTTAAGATTCAAACCTTGAGCTGAGAAAATGTTTGTGCTGTTATTTCTTTAATGACCGTTTCTCTGTTGTCTTCCCCTTTCCCTCTGACCTTAGGAATTCCTTTATATATGGGCTTGATCAGGCTCCATGTCTCTTTATTTTTTTTTTTTTTATTATTTTTTTTGGCGGCTGGCCGGTGTGGGAATCTGAACCCTTGACCCTGGTGTCACACCACCACGCTCTGACCGACTGAGTTCACCGGCCTGCCCTCCACATCTCCTTTTCATCTTCATACTCCTATTCATCATCTTAAATCATTCCATTGATCTATCTAGGAGAACATCACGGGATTGTTTTCTGATTCACCGGTTTGGTTTTCTGCAGTTTCTCACCTGCCGAGGCCTCTGGCTTACAGAATTGTATTTTCCATCTCCAAGCAACCTTTCATGTTCCCTTTTCAAGTCGGCCTCCCTGAGTCTCCTAACGTGTGTGAATCTCAGTCCTTGCTGATGCCACGGATTAGAGAGGTTCTGGATTTTTTTCACGTTTCTCAGAAACTCCATGTCCCATGAACTGTGGTTTGAACTGGGAGATGTTTTCATTTGGCCTGTGCTTATCTGTGCTTACTTGTCCTCAAGTAGGGGGACCTCTGTGTGTCATGTATGGGAGATAACAAGGGTTTGGGGAGATATTGTGTGGATCCCTGCCTAATCTGGATCCTGAGGAAGGAAGACAAAAATGGACTGCACTTGTTCTAGATTTTTATCACCCCGTGGGATGGCCAGGAGGCTGAGAGAAGTTAGGCCCACACGGCCCGAGGTGACTATGTCCAGGAGCTGGCCTCGGCACCTGGATTCCTGACTCCCTGGGGTGTTTCTCATGTCCTCTAATTGCCTGGTTATGCCTTGGGTGTAGCCATGGCAGTATGTCTAAGTGACTAAGGCTTCATGGGCCTAGCACAGGTGATTGAGCTGTGGACCTGCCATCAGAGCTGAAGTGTGCCCACAGCTGCCCATCCCAGCTCCCCACCTGCAGCCCTGTGCTCTGGGGTGGGAGGCGCCTCTTCAGTCCCTTCCTCTTCCCCTGCGGGCTTGTCCATCACATGCAGAGATCGCACCTGGGGGTCCACACCTGACAGAAGCGTCTCAGGAGTTCTGTTCCTGGGCCGGACTACTGCCAGGTTCCTGTCTGCTGCAGCATTCCCGCCACATTTCTGCCCCTTCTGTGCTGGAGCCGAGGAGGCTGGGAAGACAGTGGCCTCACCAACTGTTACCTGAGGTCACCTTGCCTTTCCTTCACGCACTGCCACCATCCTGCTCGCCACATGCTCTCTGGAGAGGAGCCAGGCGGGCATGCAGTCTTCCTGGATCCCCCCTGCTCCCCTCCTACTCTTGCTGTGTCCAAAGCCTGGCCACAGGCTGGCCTGGTTCTGGGAAGCCCTAAGACTGGGCTGTGACTGAATGGCATTGTCAGCCATCTGTTACCCATCTGGGTCTCCTGGCCTCTCTGAGATGCTTCCCCGTCCCTTTCTGTTTCTGAGGAGGGCCCTTCCTCTAAGCCCCAGACTCAGTCATACAGGGGTGGGCAAGTGCCACGGGAAGAGAACCATGCAGGGGGCTCCCTCCCCACCACTGGGTCCATAGATCCTGTGGAGGGAAGTTGGGGTCGTGGGCAGCAGTGTCTAGTGTCTGCCCCCCACCCTGTCTCTAAGCCCTCTCTCTGACCCCTGGCAGGTTTGTAACCCCAGATCAGAAGTACTCCATGGATAACACTCCCCACACGCCAACCCCATTCAAGAACGCCCTGGAGAAGTACGGACCACTAAAGCCCCTGGTATGTGGTGTAGTTCCTGCTGCTGGCCTCTGTGCAGTGGCGTCTCTGGGGTTCATCCAGCCATTTACAGTTCACAGGGCCCTTTCCCTCTGAGATCTCATTGGATTCTTCTCTCCTGAGAAGGTGCAGATATCCTAATTTTATAAATGAGGAAACCGAGGTCTCTACTTATCAGTTCACCCAACACTTCCTGATCACATTTGTGTGCCAAGCAGGCACTGGCTGGTGTTGGGGACATGGCGGTATTCTGGTGAAGCTTAGCAATTAGGATGGCGGAGACACATTAGACACATGACACATAAGTAACTAAAGTACTTCCAGCACAGGATGAGTGCTGGGAAGAAAACGGGCAGGTGCTGGAATGGAGAAGGACTTCTCAGGAGGTGTGCCTAATTCCAAGATAGGACAAATTGTTCCTCTGGCCTCAGCCTTTTGACCTACTCCCGGTGCTTTACAGAACATGGGCAGCCCCTCAGTGGGGCTGGCGGGGCTGGTGAGGAAGCACCTTCTCGGCATCTCTCCCTGCAGTGCACACACTGCCCCTCTCCCCTGCGCTCCCGCTGCTGCAATGGTGGCATTTTCTTTTTTTTTTTATTTGTCTTTTTTCCGTGTCCGGCAACGGATCGCAACCCTCAGTGTTGCCCCCGTACCGGACCGGGGACCGGCAACGGGATCGCAAGCCTCGGTGTTGCTCCCGCGCCTCGCTCAGCCAGTGAGCGGGAGCCGGTCTGTATATGGGATCCGAACCCTCTGACGGGAGCGCCGCCGCGCTTCCCAAGCGGCGCACTATCCAGTGCGCCACCGGGCCGGCCCAATGGTGGCATTTTCCCTGTGAAAAAAGAAAGAGAGCTAGCACCTTGCCCTTTCTGAAACAGGCAGGTGTTTTGGAAATCAGTGGAAAGTGAGAGAAAGGCATGGTTGTGGCAAAGCATGTACTGAACGGTCCATGGCAGACCCCACCTCTGCCCTGTCCACTGCACGGAGGCCTTATGAAAGCTGGGGACTAGTGTCCCCCTGGTCGTGCGATGGGGACTGATTCTGAGTTAAGCAGGGTTTGTAGGACTGTGTTGCATGGGGCCGAGGTGAGGTATTAGTGAGCGTTGCCCTTTCCTGCCGGAGTGGAGATGCTGAAATATCTGCTGTCCATGCAAGCCAGAGAGGGCAAATCTCATGACCTTGGCAGCTGTAATCAAAGTGTGCAGGGGCTTCTCAAGTGACTTCTGAGGGTCACACCCTACACCTGCCATTCACAGTAGCTCTTTTCTCTTCCCAGGCTCTGCTGCCTGAGGCTGGACAGGTTGCTTGGAGACCCTGGGCCTGAGAAAAGGAACTGGATTTGAGTATCTCCATTAGTGTAGAACCAAGCAGGGGATGAGCCTGGGCTTTAACCCTACAACCGTGTGGCCGTGGGCCGGGCTCTTGATGCCTGAGCCTGAGTTTCTGCCGTGCAGGAGATGATACTTGCTGCATGGGGCTGTGTGAGGTTTCCTGTGGGGTGTGGGGCTGCTCCCGGCCAGGGCAGGCACTCAGGGAGTCGAGGTTGGAGTCCGCTGTCCAAGGCCAGACGGTTAATGTTTGTGAGTGGTATGCGGAAGGTTGGCATCAAGGTACCAGGCCTCCTGCCTGGAGTGGCTGGGTCTGACCCGCTCTCCCCGTGAGTAGGCTGTGTGCCACACTGGCACAGCCTGAGTGTGCCACCTCACACGGGCTGTCCCACCCCTGCCCACAGCCCCAGACCCCACACCTGGAGGAGGACCTGAAGGAGGTGCTACGCTCCGAGGCCGGCATCGAGCTCATCATCGAGGATGACGTGAGGCCTGAGAAGCAGAAGAGGAAGCCTGGGGTGTGTGGCTGTGGGGCGGGGGAGGCCCTGCTGCCAGCCTGCATGGCTCAGGCAGGGGGAGTTGGAGCTATTGGTGGGGAGGGGGTGTCTGGGGATAGGTGATAAAGGGAGGTACTGGGAAAGTGTGTGGCCATGTGCCCGCCCCCTAGTGATTACGGATGAAACTGACCCCATGTCCGGGACCATTCCCTCCACTTTGAACCAATCTCTTGCCCAGCACTGGCTTGACTGGGTGTGGGGGCTGCAGCAGCGATTCAGATGCAGACACGGGGCTGCTTGGCTGAGCTCAGTGGGCAGAGACAGCTAGGCTGATTCCCACGGCGTGAGGGGCTGGAGAAAGGGGACACAAGGAGAGGCTCTGAGGGAGTCATCAGGTGCAGGCAGGGGACACCGTGTTGGTGTCTGGGCCACGTGAGCAGCCGGAAGAGTTGGTTTGGCTGAGGCAGAGTTGTCAGGGACCCTGGTTGGGGGCCCCTGGGAATCCACAGGGGCAGGGAAGGGAGTGTCCCAAGGCTAGCACAGCAGCTATGCTCCCTAGCCAGCCCCATCCCATGCCCTGTGTTTTTAGCTTTCCCAATAGTGGGCAAACTCCTACTGTCTCCCTCGGTGCTTCATTTTTCTCAGCTGCTCTTCTTGAGGGGGAGATGAGAACAGGGATGGAGCAAGGTGTCAGGTGGGTGGGTTATGGAGAGCAATGGGGATGCAGTTTGGGAGGGCCCAGCACCCCTGTGTGTAGTGGAGAGAGCTTGGCCCAAGGCCTCGGGCCCTCCATGGCCTCTCCTTGGTGTTGATGGTGGTCCCTAGCCAGGGCACCACCTATGTGGTAACACCGTTGGGTTGGGGAGAGGAGTCCTCCCTAGTATTGGAGCAGACCCCTGACCTGCTCATAAGAGGTGCAGGGTTAGGGTTGAGTGTTCCTTGTGACAGATGTTCGTAGAATGGCCTGTCCCAAGGGGTCCTACGCTTGCACACCATTTGTCGGGTAGGTGTCTGAGGTGTCACTTGGATGAGTCTCTGCTGGGCCTGTTTAGGGGTGTGTGTGGTCCGTTCAGGGGTGGAGGTTCATGTTGCATTCTCACTCGCTGCCACAGCATCTGGCAGGAAAGGGTCCACCCTGGGCACAGAGTCTGTAATGGTACCTAAGCCTCCGATGCCCCCACGCCCCTGACGACAAATCCCTTTAGCTGGGTCTTGCTCATAGGCTTCTCTGCAGCAGGACCTAGTTCTGTGACCATTGTCATCAAGGCGTTGGCCACGGGAATCCCCAACGCCCACCCTAACCGCCTCCTACCTCCCTCACCCTCAGCTGCGGCGGAGCCCCATCAAGAAAGTCCGCAAGTCCCTGGCTCTTGACATCATGGATGAGGACATGAAGCTGATGATGTCCACACTGCCCAAGTCCCTGTCTTTGGTAAGGGGTCGGCCACCCTTGCCCCACTGCAGAACTGCAGAGTACTCTTCTGCCCCAGGGAGAAGGGAGTCTCCCTGGAAGCCTCTGCCTCTGGAACCCTTTAGTTGTGGAGGACCCTCAAGGTGCGGTGGTCTAGTGATTCTCACGCTGGGCTTCCGGAATGCAGAGCTCCACAGCGGGGGAGCTGTCAGGGAGGTGGGTCTGGGCGCCCACCTGGCTTCCATCAGCAGCTCTGCCTGTTCCTCTCATGGAAGACTTTGTTTGGCAAGCGTTGCATTGCTGGAACATGTTGGAAAGCCAAACATCTGGGCCTCCAGCATCTTCCCTTGCATTCTGCTCATAGGGGTGACCCCAGAGAGGATCGATGATGTGCCTCAGCATAGCCAGGTGGGTTGGGGGGCATGTCAGCCCTGGGTTGGTGCCATTCAGCTCTCAGGCCAGCGCACTTGTTGTGTCAGGCAACCTCAGGAGGATAACATTGCCTATAGGCCCCCAGCAACCTTGCCACACTGCTGATCCCTCACAGCTGGCAGTGGGGTGAGCCCGCTTGCCCTGGCTCCTGGTGGGGAGGCAGTGAGAGGTGTGGCAGGGGGTCACGAACAGAGGTCTTGCCTGACCAGATCTCGCAAAACACAACTGCTGTACTTGGTCCTTACAGAGAAACCTCCCTCTGGCTGGGTTTCCCTGCCAGGCTGGCAACTGAGTGCACTCCAGCCATATTACCAAGAAAAAAACATGTTAGGGCAAGTGGTGGAGAGCACAGATTCTGAGTCACATGGGCCTGGGTTTGAGTCCTGCCACTACCACTTGCTCCCTGGGATCGCTCAGCTTCCCTGAGCCCCAGCTTCTTGGCTCTAGAAAAAGTACCGAGTCCAAGTAGACTGGCAGGAGGGCAGAGTGCCAGCAGAGCAGGGAGGCTGGGAGGACGTGGAGGTGCTTGGTGCGGCTCCTCCAGGTTTTGCAGGCTGGTGCTGCGTCTCTGCTGCTCCCGGATGTTTCTGGTACCAGGAGAACTGGGCTCCTCCTGAGGCTTCATATGAAATGAGCCGGCATTATGGAGTGTTTGCTAAGTGCCAGGCTCTGAATGGGCACTTCACAAATGTTTTCTTACTTCATCTTTTAAGTAAGAAACTTCTTTAAAAGAAGATTGAGTTCTTTGCTCCATCTTTTAAGTAGGAAAGATGAAATAAGTTCATTTAAACTCTCCACCTGGAACAGGAAACTGAGGCTTAGAGAAGTTTGCGTCCCGCCCAAAATCTCATCAGCCAGCAGTGGTGCAGGGACGTGAATGTGTTTTTTCTTCTTCCCACTAAGAGCTAGTGAGTGACTCTTTGCCTTGGTTTTGATTTTAGCCAACAAATGTCCCATCAAGCTCCTCCGGCCTCACCCTGTCAGGCATCAAAGAGGACAACAGCCTGCTTAACCAGGGCTTCCTACAGCCCAAGCCCGAGAAGGCGGTGGCAGCCCAGAAGCCCCGAAGCCACTTTCTGACACCTGCCCCTGTGAGTGCTGGCCATCCTGGAGGTCTTGTCCTGCCGCCCTTCTCACCTCAGGGCCTTTGCACAGGCTGTTCCCTCTGCTCAAATGCCCTTCCTGCTGTCTTTCTGTGGTGTTTGCTTGATTAACTTATTCTCCTGATCTTAGTCCAAATGCCACTTCCTCGGGGAAGCTGTCCCTGACCCCATGTGCTGGGTCAGCCCCTCCCCGCCATTCCCTCTTTTATGGCCTGAGTCTCCCTTTTGACTAAGTCATTCTCTGTGTATTTGGTGTGCTTAGTGCGTGTCTGTCCTCAAGGGCAGGGCTGGCCCTGGGCTGCATCTCAGTGTCTGTGCACATGAACCTTCTCACTGCTCCTTCTGGCCGTCCTGACTGGCTGGGGCTTTTTCTTGTGGGGCTGGTGCTGGCTGCATCAGGGTTGCAGCCCCGTCTCCTGGTCCAGCCTCCTCTACAGGAAGCTCAGATGGGGAATGACTTCCCCAGGGCTACCCAGGAGGTGGAGAGAGCACAAGAAGCCTCCGGCTTCTAGAGGGAGGGAGGCTCATAGAAATGCCCCCCAGCCCTTCCCTCCCCTGCCCCATCACCAGGATTGCTGGGAGTACATTGTCCCTGCAGGATGGTAACCATCTTGCCTCCTCCCAGATGACCAGCGCCTGGAAGATGGTGGCCTGCGGGGGGACCAGGGACCAGCTCTTCATGCAAGAGAAAGCTCGGCAGCTCCTGGGCCGCTTGAAGCCCAGCCACACATCTCGGACCCTCATCTTGTCCTGAGGGGCTTGGGGGTCACGAGCCTATTCTCATGTTTACAGGGGCTGGGGGAACGGAGCAGGTCTGTGAATGTGAGAATCAGTCTCAGGTGACAACCTGCAGGGAGCCTTCTGCTGCCAGCCCCTCCTCAGACTGCTCAGGTGGAAGCAAATAGGCCACCACTGTCCTTTTGCCAAGTTTAGCTTTGGGCAATTCCTGGTGCTAACAGAACAAAGTCCCACTGGACCTGCCTGGTCCCCTGTGTAGTGCCACAGGGAGCCCAGTCAGCTTCTCCCAAGCCCTGGTCAGGCCTGGGCTCATCTCAGACCCCTACCTAGGATGGGCAGCATGGCCAGGGATGCTCCTTTCCTCAACCCCTGTTAGAATGTTTCTTTGAAAAAATAAAATTGCTTTTCTCCATGTGCTGCTTTGGACCCTACCTTTCTCCTGGACGCTGCTCATGGTTCCCTGGTGACTTATCTTCAGGTCCCTTTCTGGGATGTAGGGATCTAGGCCCTCATCCTCAAGAGTGCAGCCTTGTCTGTTTAGGGGGCTCTGGACCTTTCCCGCAGAGGGGCCCAGTGAGCTGGGGGCAGTTTCTCTTGTCTCTGCTCCTAGTGGGCATCTCTGTAAAGCTCTGAGGATCCTCAGCCATTGGGTGGGGGTGGGGTGGGCAGAGCCTGGGAACAGGAGAGGGCAGTGGGCTGGTTCATTCAGGCCTTGCTTGGCTCTTGCCATGGATGGCTCGCCTGGCATCCAACGAGCCCCTACCTCAAGCTAAGCTCCGCTCCTAGGCCAGAACAGTAAACAAGGAGTGACAGGCAGCTGGATCAGGCCAGACCCTCTGCCCTGGTGGCGCTAAATTCCTAAGGTGATGGCAGTGGTTTTGGCTGTAGCCTGTCCTGCTAATAGGAAGAATCCCTGGGGATTGAAGAGGGGGAGATGCCAAGTCTGAGACGGTCTACATCTGGAAGTGGTGTTTTCAGCAGTGGCGTTTATGGGATGGGGTAGGTACATGGCCAGCCTAGGGGCTGAGGTTGAGTGGGCCTAGGGCAGACCCGCACAAGACGTGGCTTCAGAACCTTGTTCCCAAGGGACACTCGAGGACTGGTTCTCTCCTGGGGCAAGAGATGAGGACTGAGTTGGGACACCAGTGTTCAGGTCTATCTGATCTCAGGCACACCCCTCCCTGCTGTGCTCACACATGGGGTCCCTCACTCAGCATGGTGGAGCCCTCTCCAGACACCTTTGTCCAGGCATACCCTGTGTGAGCCTGGCTGCGTCCCAGTTCCTGCTTCAGAGCCAAGGAGGGGCCGGGACTCTGTCCCACCTGCTGCACAGGGCTGTAGGTGTTGATGGGTGACCCTGCACATGGTGAGGTTGGGGGCTGGGTTGCTTCATCACTTAGGCTTCACACCAACACTCAGTGTTTGTGGGACACCTTCATCAAAGAGGCAGTGCACTGCAGGGTTTCCTACCACTGGCTAAAGATGCAGATTTCCAGGCCATCCGACCTGAGTGAACTGTAGACACCTGGGGTGGAGCCTGAAAATGGGGATTTTAGCCACCTCCGCCAGGTGATTGGCATTCAGGGGTCTGCAGCCATGCTCTGATGGACTAGCTGGCCGCCCACACTCCAGGGGCTGTTCACAAAGCGCCCTCACCTGACCATGGTCTCTTATTGTCAGGGGCTGTCCCTGAGGCCCTTCCCTATCCAGGTGGGTGGGGCTGCAAGCTTCTTAGCACCGTCCTCCCTGCAAGCTCTTAACTGTGGGCTTGTTCTTTGGTTCACGCATTAAATGAACACCTATTGAGGGTCTCTCCAACCCCGCCGTTTGCCGGGCATGATTCTCGGGCTGAAGATATAACAGTTAAAACCCAAAACGAGCACAGTGTGAATAAATTACTCAATCATTTTAAGGCAAGATATTTCTTCCATTTAAAAATGTTTCTGTCTATGAGGCCGGCCCATAGCTCACTCGGTAGAGTGTGGTGCTGATAACACCAAGGCCACGGGTTCGGATCCTATATGGGGATGGCCGGTTTGCTCACTGGCTGAGCGTGGTGCTGACAACACCAAGCCAAGGGTTGAGATCCCCTTACCGGTCATCTTTTAATAAAAAAAAAAAAAAAAGAAAAAAAAAGTAATCGCCTCCTGGCTTTTTGGCTGAGATCAAGTGTAGTATCTGTTCTTATAAGCTTAATATCTGACACTTCCTCTATCTGAGGAAATATTAAATGGATTTTTGGAAGTAGGATAGGAGCTTGCTCCGTCCACTCCACGCATCAGCCTGGTACTGTAGTCCCTCCTGGAATGGTGCACCCCCTTCGGGGGGAGAAAAAAAAAAACAACCCAAACCAAAAAACAAACTTATTCTCATGGAGGTTAAATTCTAGAGAGGGCAGCAAAACCTTAAGCCAACAAATCTGTATAGAACATGCCAGAGTCATAGGAGCTTTGAAGAGAAGTGAAGAAGGGAAGGCCACGGGGGCCAGGTTGTCACTGAGAGGAAGTGGAGAGGTGTCAGGTTTCAGTCAGAAGGTTTGACATAGCCTCCGACCACCATGAGGACAGGGAGGGGGGACTGGTGGCCACTTAGGGCTGGGTCCAGCTGTTTGACTACGTGTTTGGGGGCACTACAGTGCACTGTGGGGCCCAGCAGCTGCGAGACCTCGGTCATCTGGGTTGATCAGGACTGGTGCTTTCTAGGCTAGTGTGATGAGCAAGAGGGAGTTTGCCAGAGAGCTGAGGGGAAGAGGCCTGGGTTCAGGGTGGGAGTACAGGGTGGGAGTGCTGGGGTTGGCCTGGGAGATGCACAGGCAGGAAGGAAAGGAGGGTGAGAGTTCCGACAAGATCCAGATGGAGGCCTGGCATTTGATGGCTAACATGGTCTGGAGGTGAAGGTGACAGTGGGAGTGCTGGGGTTGGCCTGGGAGATGCACAGGCAGGAAGGAAAGGAGGGTGAGAGTTCTGACAAGATCCAGATGGAGGCCTGGCATTTGATGGCTAACATGGTCTGGAGGTGAAGGTGACGTGTCAACAGATACAGAGACTGTGGTAGATGACTAGAGTAAGGGTCCCAATGAATCCCTGCTCCCTGCAGCCATGCCCTTGAGCAGGTCACGTGACTTGCTTTGCCCAAAGGGACTCTGGCAGAGTCTGCTTGAGGAGGTGAGAACTCCAGCTGTCCCAGTTGCGACTCCAGACAGTAAGTGAGACCATCCTAAACCATCCAGCCTCACCTGATCTGGCCCAGACCCGAGGAACTGCCCAGCTGATCACAGACTCATGAGCAATATAAATTGGTATTGTTTTAAGCCACTAAGTGTTGGGGTGGTTTGTTCTGCAGTGGGTACTTGTGTGATCTGGGATAAACTGATCAGATGTCCTGGTTCTCAGGGTGGGCCGTGCAGGGACTAGGGCAGGGCAAGGCCACAGCTGATGGATGGTTCAAGCCTGGATTTAGGCCAGCACAAGGGTGGAGGAGCAGAGCTTGGCAGTGAGAAGCTTGCCTCCCAATCACATAGAACTCCAAGTAGAGGGGAAGAATGGCTTTCTTCTCTTGAGGAAGTTGCAGGGGTTGGGAGCAGGACCAGGCTCCCCTGGTGAGGTGGACGAGGTAAAGACATTCAGGGAAGCTGTTAGGGATAGATGTTTAGGTATAGGGTGCTTCTTTATAATGTTTAAAATATATAGTAAAACATTTATTTGCATTTTTATATCTCTACTTTAATAAAGGGAGTTTTCTAAGATGTTCTTATTACATATTTTTCTATTTTTTAAATTATAAAAGCCTTACACAGAGTTCAAATAATATAGAAGTATATAAATTAAAAGGTAGATATTTCCTTTCACCCATGCATCCCCACTTTCCCCAGAGGTAACCATTGTTAATGGTCTAATAAAATGCTTCTCAAATTCTGGATGTGTAAATGAATGACTTAGGATCTTGTTCAGATGCAGATTCTGATTCATAAGGTCTCAGATGGGGCCTGAGATGATGCATTTCTAAGAAGGTCCCAGATGATGCTGAGTTGGGAATAACTCATGGATGTAAGTGATGTGTTCATCTGCTTGGGGTAAAAATATAAGGTCCCAAATTTTTTGTTAATTAATTAATCAAATTCAGTATTTGGAGATTTTAGGACTGTTGCTACCTTTTTTTCTTCCTTGATCTCCATAGCATCTCCTAGAGCCTCACTCCATTCAAGAAGTCTGTGCTGGTAGATTCGAGGCAGGCTTTGTGCACTATGTGGTTACTATGGTGAGGCAGATGCCTGCACCCCCTCCACCCTGCCTTTGCCTCTCAGGCCATGCAGTATCCACTTGGGAAGACCTTGTCTGTACCTGCGATTATACACATGTTGTGCTAATTTATTGCACGACGACTCTTTCCACTCACACAAAACCTCCAAGTGAGCAGAGACTATACCTGTTGTGTTCACTGCTTTATCCCCAGCACCCAGTCAGTGCCTGGCACATAGCAGGTGCTTAATAAATATTTTTTTGAAGGAATGATGAAAACCAAGAGAGATCAGCAGTACTTTGGCAACTGTTTGGCGTTTGTGAGCTAATGATCTTCATATCAAATCGCCCTAAGTAATGTTGCTCTCTTGCCAAGGCCAAGGGAAGACCTGGCTTTCTGCTGTGTGACCATAGGACCTGACCAAAAAGAGTCTGTGGACTGAGAGTTGCACATGTGTCTTGATAGAAGGAATCTCCTGCTTCATCCACTCCAGCTGGCCAGACACAGCCACTTCAAGGCCCAGAGGCCTCTTCCCAGAGTCACGCCCCCTCTCCTCCTTCCAGATGCAGGATTCCCTGTCCCAGATCAGATAATGCCCTCCATCAATCCTCACCTGTCCCACAGTGCCAGGGTCCTACAGGGGACTTAAAGCGACTCTGACGGCCTACCTCACAGTCTGTGTTCATGACTGATAATCCTAGATCCCGTCTACAAGTTGGGTTCGGTTAGTTGTCAGATGCAGGATTCCCTGTCCCAGATCAGATAATGCCCTCCATCAATCCTCACCTGTCCCACGGTGCCAGGGTCCTACAGGGGACTTAAAGCGACTCTGACGGCCTACCTCACAGTCTGTGTTCATGACTGATAATCCTAGATCCTGTCTACAAGTTGGGTTCGGTTAGTTGTTTCTATTTTTTTTTTTTCCTTTTTGTCTTTTTTCGTGTCCGGCAACGGATCGCAACCCTCAGTGTCGCACCCGTACCGGACCGGGCCCGGCAACGGGATCGCAACCCTCCACGTCGCGCCCGCACCTCGCTCAGCCAGTGAGTGGGAACCAGTCTGTATGTGGGATCCGAACCCTCGGTGGGGGCGCCGCCGCGCTCCCAAGCGGCGCACTGTAGCAGTGCGCCACCGGGCCGGCCCTATTTTGTTTTTTTAATTGTGGTAAAGACACATAACATAAAATTCACCGTCCCAATTTTTTACAAGTATACAGCTCAGTAGTGTTAAGTGTATTCATTGCTGTGCACCCAATCTCCAGAACTATTTCATCTTGCAAAATTGAAACTGTACCTATTAAACAATACCCTGCTCATTCTCCCTCACCTCAGCCCCTGGCAACCACCATTCCACTTTCTGTCTCTGAATTTGAGTACTCCAGACACCTCATACAGGTGGAATCATACAGTATTTGTCCTTTTGTGACTGGCTTATTTCACTTAGCATAATATCAAGACTCATCCCTGTTGTAGCATGTGTCAGAATTTCCTCTTTTTTTTTTTTCTTTTTTTGGTGGCCAGCCAGTACAGGGATCCGAACCCTTGATCTTGGTGTTACAACACCATGCTGTAACAACTGAGCTAACCAGCTGGCCTCCTTTCTTTTTAAGACTGAATACGCTGCAGTGTATGTATGTACCACAGTTTGTTTATCCACCCATCCCTCGATGGACACCTGGGTTGCTTCCATCTTTTGTTGTTGTTGTTTATTTTTCTTTTCTCTTTTTGATTTTTTGCTTTGCTTCCTTCCACCTTTTGGCTCTTCTGAATAATGCTGTAAAAACAGGTGTACAAATATCTCTTTGAGACCCTGCTTTGAATTCTTTTGGAACTGAGAAATGGGATTGCTGGATCATATGGCAATTCCATTTTTAATTTTAGTTGTTTATATTTTGTCTCAATCAGGTTTGGGGTATTTTCAGGAAAAGCTGTATGCAGGGCTGGTTAAAGGCACTGCAATTATGGTGACACTGTTGCCACCTGGTGGCCATTGGTGTGTTTGTGGCAGCAGGTAAGGAAGGTCCTTGACATCCACAGAAGGTCCTTAAAGCATTTTCTCACTTTCAGGCCCCTCTTCAGCATCCTTTTCATGCAAGTTCCTGGCCTTTGCTTTAACACCTGCATTGACAGAGAGAGGTGACTCTATTACCCGGAAGCCAGCTCTGTTGTTGGACAGCAATGGTGAAGAAAATGATTCTTTATCTAGAGAAAAAAGTCTCCTCCTTGTAATACATAAAGCTATTAGAGTGACTATGGGGTAGGGGTGTTTGGGAAGTTGCTTTAAGGGGAAATTGGGCTCTCAGGACAGGTAGTTGATAGGCCACAAATAAAAGCTGGAGAGTCTGAATTAGTCACTTTCTCAGCAGACCCTGTGTGAAATAATTCTGGGGTCTAGTTGTTTCCAGAGAGATCACTGAGGCTTTGGTTTAGTAATGACAGTGAATAAACCACCTGTAAGATTAATTTTATGTTTCCACCTTTGGCCAGACATGTCTGAAAGTAATTAAAGCTGAATTTCGATGAGCTGGGAGTTGAACTTTTTGTTAATACAGACCAGTGGTCTCAACTGGTCAGGATTAAGGTATTTTACTTGTGTATTAACTAGTGCTAAACTGTAGGTATTTAGGTTAATGTTATGTAATGAATGGGACAGTCTGACAAGGACAGGTGCAGAACCTATATCTCAAATGTACTTCAGAAAGGGGTAGTTAAGAGGATGTCTGTCTTCTCCCTGAGAAAGAGTCTCTGTACTCTGGCCAGAGAGAAGCACAGGCTTGGTACACAGTAGGTGCTAAGTAAATGTCTCTCCCTGCCATGAAGCAATGGGGCAAAGAGAAAATCCTAGGGCACCTAGGACCAGAGGGATGGCGAAGGCTTTGTTGTTTTTTAATTGTTGATTTCTAGCTTAATTCTACTGTGGTCAGGGAACAATCTGTGTGGTTTCCAGTCTTTGAAATTTGTTGAGACTTGTTTCGTGGCTGAGCATATGACTAATTTGATAAATATACTTCATGCATCTTTAAAGAATGTGTACTCTGCTGGCGTTGGGGGCAGTGTCCCATTTTTGTCCATTAGGTCATTAGCTTTTGTCCAAATATTTAATAACCTCGTTTTTTGGCTGACTGTTTTTGTGGACCTAGATTAGAAAAATCTCCAAATGACATGGGGCAGTGTCCCATTTTTGTCCATTAGGTCATTAGCTTTTGTCCAAATATTTAATAACCTCATTTTTTGGCTGACTGTTTTTGTGGACCTAGATTAGAAAAATCTCCAAATGACACGTGATAAGAATGTTTTACGCCATTGGATGTTGGGGTGGTTTTGTTATTCAACATTATCTTAGCTATAACTAGCTGATACAGAAGATAGACTTGTGTCCACTAAAAAGCCCCAGAGGAAAATAGACAATGAGCCCTGAGTTCAACAGGATAGTGGAGGAACTTAGGAGACCTGTGGTTCCCAGAACTTTGCTGGAAACAAGTGGGTGAAGGATTCTGGAATCCAAAGCCATTGTGACTATGCTGTATCTTGATTGGGGCTCGTGGCATCTGGCAAACTCTCCATGGTACTCCTGGTAGCCCTGGATAAAGCTCTGACTTTGGACCAGACAAACTTCTACGTAAATCCCAGCTTGGGTATTAATAGTTGTATGTCTCTTCATTGTACAGAGCCTTGGGGTCTTCAGCTATAAAATAGGAGAGAATTCTTAAACTTTCAGAGGCACCGAAGGGATTGGAGAGAACATTGAAATGCACTTGGTGTTCAGATCATATGGGGCATTATCATGTTATTACAAAATGCTTTCTCATTCCTTGCTTATACACAACAAACTCTGCACAGGAGAAATTAGTGTCCATGTTTCAGTTGAGTGCTCTGGAGGAAGTTACTGGATAGTGGCCAAGTCAGAACTTGAGCTCAGCCTTGGATTTCAAGGCTAGCACTCTAGTGTGCCCTGTCCCATGTCATCATTTATGTCAACCAGGGAAGAAGTGTGGTGCAGTGGAAAAAACATAAGCATTAGATGTAGGTTCAGTTTTTAAAAACTTTCCAAGGAAGTGCAGCATACATACAGAAAAGTGTGCAAATCCCAAATGGATGTGGATGAATTTTCACAAAGTGAACAGGCTTACGGATCCCTGTACCAGCCAGCCGCAAAAAAACAAAGAACACAGAACACAACCTGGACCTGGAAAGTCTTCTCTCCACCCGGCCAAGGGCAAACACCATCCTGACTTCATATATCACAAGATTTGTTTTGCCTTTTTTTGTTTGTTTGTTTGGTGTTGTGTAAACCAAAGTTCACATTGTGTGAGACATACACAAGTTGATTTGGGTAGTTATAAGTTTGTTCATTATCATGACTGTCCATTTGATTTTTAACTGACAAAGAATACTTGTATATATTTACGGGGTGTGATGTGATGTTTTGATATACGTATGCACTGTGGAATGATTAAATCAAACTAATTAACATATCCATCACCTCACATAATCTTTTGTGTGAATGTGTGTGTGTGGTGAGAACGTTTAAAATCTACTATTTTTCTCAATTTTGAAATAGAGAAAATTGTCTAGTATTCCATTGTGTGTCTTTTCCATAATTTACCTAATCTCCCAAAGGCCGGGTGGATAGTTTCCGGTCTGGCTAGTACTGATACTGCTGTTATTCTGAGGAACTCTTGTACACATTTCTGGTTTATACATATCTAGGAGTGGAATTGTTGGGATAGGTTCAATTTAATTAGGTCACTTTTCTCATACCAGCTGTGTGAACCAAGGCAAGTTATTTAGCTTCTCTGAGACTCACTTTTCCTATCTGTATATTGGAAATAAACAGACTGGCTCCTCAGTGTGGTGGCCAGGTCTTAATAAAATAATATCTGCAAGGCACCTGGCCCAAATGGAGCTCCCCTCTTTTTCCGCTCCTTCCTCTCTCAGCCAGAGCCCCAGAAAAAAGTTTTATCCGCTAGGCTCCCTCTTTGCCGGGAACCCTCAAGCATAAACTTGGAAAGCTCGCCCGTTTTTAACTGACAAAGAATACTTGTATATATTTACGGGGTGTGATGTGATGTTTTGATATACGTATGCACTGTGGAATGATTAAATCAAACTAATTAACATATCCATCACCTCACATAATCTTTTGTGTGAATGTGTGTGTGTGGTGAGAACGTTTAAAATCTACTATTTTTCTCAATTTTGAAATAGAGAAAATTGTCTAGTATTCCATTGTGTGTCTTTTCCATAATTTACCTAATCTCCCAAAGGCCGGGTGGATAGTTTCCGGTCTGGCTAGTACTGATACTGCTGTTATTCTGATGAACTCTTGTACACATTTCTGGTTTATACATATCTAGGAGTGGAATTGTTGGGATGGGTTCAATTTAATTAGGTCACTTTTCTCATACCAGCTGTGTGAACCAAGGCAAGTTATTTAGCTTCTCTGAGACTCACTTTTCCTATTTGGAAATAAACAGACTGGCTCCTCAGTGTGGTGGCCAGGTCTTAATAAAATAATATCTGCAAGGCACCTGGCCCAAATGGAGCTCCCCTCTTTTTCTGCTCCTTCCTCTCTCAGCCAGAGCCCCAGAAAAAAGCTTTATCCGCTAGGCTCCCTCTTTGCCGGGAACCCTCAAGCATAAACTTGGAAAGCTCGCCTACTGCTGCCCAGGGCTGTTGGAGCTGCCTTTTTTGCCAGCCTGTTTGCCAGCTCTCCTTTGTNTCCAAGGAAGTGCAGCATACATACAGAAAAGTGTGCAAATCCCAAATGGATGTGGATGAATATTTTCACAAAGTGAACAGGCTTATGTAACCAGCACCCAGTTCAAAAGACAGTGCACAAATGCTGGTCAGCTGAGTGAGCTGAGTGAGCTCAGGTGGTTAGAGTGCAGTGTTACAACACCAAGGTCAAGGGTTCGGATCCCTGTACCAGCCAGCCGCAAAAAAACAAAGAACACAGAACACAACCTGGACCTGGAAAGTCTTCTCTCCACCCGGCCAAGGGCAAACACCATCCTGACTTCATATATCACAAGATTTGTTTTGCCTTTTTTTGTTTGTTTGTTTGGTGTTGTGTAAACCAAAGTTCACATTGTGTGAGACATACACAAGTTGATTTGGGTAGTTATAAGTTTGTTCATTATCATGACTGTCCATTTGATTTTTAATTGACAAAGAATACTTGTATATATTTACGGGGTATGATGTGATGTTTTGATATACGTATGCACTGTGGAATGATTAAATCAAACTAATTAACATATCCATCACCTCACATAATCTTTTGTGTGAATGTGTGTGTGTGGTGAGAACGTTTAAAATCTACTATTTTTCTCAATTTTGAAATAGAGAAAATTGTCTAGTATTCCATTGTGTGTCTTTTCCATAATTTACCTAATCTCCCAAAGGCCGGGTGGATAGTTTCCGGTCTGGCTAGTACTGATACTGCTGTTATTCTGATGAACTCTTGTACACATTTCTGGTTTATACATATCTAGGAGTGGAATTGTTGGGATGGGTTCAATTTAATTAGGTCACTTTTCTCATACCAGCTGTGTGAACCAAGGCAAGTTATTTAGCTTCTCTGAGACTCACTTTTCCTATTTGGAAATAAACAGACTGGCTCCTCAGTGTGGTGGCCAGGTCTTAATAAAATAATATCTGCAAGGCACCTGGCCCAAATGGAGCTCCCCTCTTTTTCTGCTCCTTCCTCTCTCAGCCAGAGCCCCAGAAAAAAGCTTTATCCGCTAGGCTCCCTCTTTGCCGGGAACCCTCAAGCATAAACTTGGAAAGCTCGCCTACTGCTGCCCAGGGCTGTTGGAGCTGCCTTTTTTGCCAGCCTGTTTGCCAGCTCTCCTTTGTGATTCAGTCACTGGTGCCAACCTCCACATTTGCTTGCTGTGCTCACTATCACCTCTATGATTCTTTATGATTGTTTTCCTGGGGACAAGCCCAGTGGACCCAGGGATGAGGAGGAGGGGAGGGAACAGCTGGCTGAGATCTAGCCAGACATTTAGAATAGAAATTCCTTTCTTGCTTGGACTCTTCTCCCAGATCTCCAGGAAGGTGTTTTAAGCCTCTGTATTTCCCTACTCTTTCTGAAACATCTTGAGTTGGGCCATGAGGGTGAGAGTGGGCCTAGTGGAAGCCCTGCCTTCAGGGGGCTCTGCCGAGACAGAGCAAGATAGAGCTGATTCTGTCACTGTTCTGGCAGCCTAGAGCGTTATGTTGGGAGGGCTCCTGGAGGTGTTGTCCAGGCTCCGGAAGGAGTGCTGTGATTGATTAGTGATGTCTGTTATGTGCATGAGAGGTGCCAGCTCACATTTCACGTTTGCTATCACTTCTGGTTCAAAGATATTTTCTGTTATTGATCAAAATGGACATGTATTTGATTCAGTAAGTTAAATAGGATGTTTTTAAACAGGTGAGTTAAATCCCTTTACATTTATATGATTTGTTAACATATTTGAATTGATTTCTACCATTTATTTAAAATTTTTAATACACCTATTTCTTATTCAATGTTTCTATCTTCCTGACAATACCCTCCCTGAACCTTTTATTTAAACTATAAGTTTTAAAAAAATCATTTTAAATGCAAAAATTGATTATTTTCTCAGTTGATTAAATTTGTTTACATATTTTATGAATTTACTATCATTGTTTTTCTTACCCCATTACATTTTCTTCTTGCTGAGTGATATCACCACTACAACTAGTAGTTAGCTTTAATTGAGGGCTTCATATGTATTAGACACTGTCCTAATAATCTTACTTGTTTTAAATCACTTCATCCTCCTCACAATCATATGAACTTATCATCTCTTCTTTGTGGATGAAGATACAATCACAAAGTCTAGCAGCCAACAGGTGGTAGAGCTGAGAGTCAACCCCAGACAGTATGGCACAAGAGTCCATTCTTGTATCTACCATGTTGCTCTTTGCTCTGTGTGTGTGTGCTTAAACTTTTTATTTTGAAATTATTTTAGATTCACAGAAAACTTCAAAGATAGTATGTAGAATTCCCATATACCCTTCACCCAGCTTCCCCTAATGTGAACATCTTACAAAGCTATGATGCAGTTAACAAAAGTAAGAAGTCAACATTGGTACAATACTATTAGTTAAACTCCAGACTTTATTTCACAAGTTTTCACAAGTTTTTCCACTAATGTCTTTTTTTGTTCCAGAATCCAGTCCAGGATACCATACTGTGTTTAGTTTATATATGAGAATACTTTTAAAAATTGGTGGAAAAATAGATTTGGAAGATAACTATGAATTTTTCCATGAACTTTCTGAAGTACCCTCAAAAATATTTAAAACTTTTTATTATGAAAGATTTTTTTTTTCCTTTTTGTCTTTTTTCGTGTCCAGCAACGGATCGCAACCCTCAGTGTCACGCCCATACCGGACCGGGACCAGCAACGGGATCACAACCCTCAGTGTCACACCTGCACCTCGCTCAGCCAGTGAGCGGGAACCGGTCTGTATGTGGGATCCGAACCCTTGGCGGGAGCGCCGCCGCACGCCCAAGCGGCACACTGTAGCAGTGCGCCACCGGGCCGGCCCTTTCTAGTGAAGAAGTCTCTTTTCTTTGCAGAAAAAGCAAACTTTATCTGTGAGGGATCAGATAGTAATCAGTTTAGGCTTTGTGAGCAGACCCCTGTTCTAGTGTACCCTTGAAGAGAAATTTTCTGCAAATAAAAGCATATACATATTCATGTCTGTATAGACTATTCCAAACTTGTCTTTTATCAGTTAAACCAGGGGTTGGCAAACTGTGGCCCACTGGCCAAATCTAGTCCGCCACCTGCTTCTGTAAATAGTCTTATTGGAACCTACAATCATTTGTTTACATATTACCTATGGCTGCTTTCATGCTACAATGGCAGAGCCAAGTGGCTGTGACAGATGCCACCTGCTTCTGTAAATAGTCTTATTGGAACCTACAATCATTAGTTTACATATTACCTATGGCTGCTTTCATGCTACAATGGCAGAGCCAAGTGGCTGTGACAGACTGCATGGCTGGCAAAGCCTAAAATATTTACTATCTGGCCCTTTGCAGAAAAAGCATGCTGACCTCTGAGTTAAACAATATTCCTTAGTCTTTCCATATTAGTACAAAAAGCTTGTTTTTTTTCATGGCAGCATACTATTTCACTATGGTTGCACCACAATTCATTTAATTAGGCCATCCCAATGGATATTTAGGTCATTTCTGACCTTTTCCTGGCACAGATGCTGCTGCAATGAATAACCGTGTACTTACCTCATTTTCCACATGTGTAAATATATTTACAGGATGAAGTCCTGGAATTGAACTTGCTCAATCAAAGCCTATGTGCATTGATAATTTTTATAGCTATTGTCAAGTTGCCCTCCATGGAGATTGTATCAACTTATTCTCACCAATGTTATGAAAATGGCTGTTTTGCCTCCCCCACTCCCTTTCCCAGCTGAATATTTTTAAGCTTTTTGTGATTTGCCAATCTGCTAGGTGAAAAAGAAAAAGGTGTGCTAGTGTAGATTACTTTGCATGCCTTTTATTCTGATGAGGTATGTATCCTTTCAGGCATTTAGGAGATATGTGTTTCTCCTGCTGGCATTTTACTCTCCTGATCTGAGAGTCTTCTGGGTGCTGGTCTCCTCTCTCTCTGACTCTCTTGTGTTACTGTCACAAAAAAGCTTTTTGGGAAGAAAAGTCTTGAGAACAAACATAGGGGGGCAATTAGCACCATCAACATTCCAGATATTGGGGTTGGAAAGCCAGGGGGAGACCTGAAGGAGGTCATCATTCTGCTCTGAACTTGGAAGATTAGCTTTCAGAGGGCTCAAGGTGTCCTTTTCCTCCACGGAGCTTCTGTTGACACAGGCAGCCTCATGTTCCTCCAGCTTTTTAATGGGGACCACATGGCAGGCATTATATTTGCAGCTGGCCATCTTTTTGGCTTTCTTGGGGTTCTTTCTCCTGCATAATGCCAGGTGGTACTGGAATCTGCTGTGTGGGATTTGGTGGTGAGGATTATAAGGGCAAATTTCGAAGGCTTCTGGCTCCATGAGAAATTGTTCTTGAAGTAGAGTGTCTCACTGCCCAGAGTCTAAATGAAATGTCCCACGTGGAAAAGTCCTGTTGTAAGGATGTAGCTGTCTTCTGCCCAGCGTTGGCCCTTGGAACGTTGTAGACGAAGGTCTTAACTTGTGGTCCCCTTTCTCTGGGGTCACGAGTAGGGGATTAGAGGAGGGATGAGGAGCTGTCAGAAGTAGCTACTCAGAGAACAAAGCTAGCAAATGGCACGTGAGAGAGAAAAACTGCAGGAACCAAAAAAACATAGTGGCTGTGCAGGAAGGTGAAGAAGATATGTGCCCACTCCCCTTGACTCTGAGGGATACACTGTGTGATGTCAAGGAGCAGTCACAGGTAGTCACAATGCACAGCTTAAGTCACAGGAAAGGACTTCTTGTTCACCACTTGGGAGGGGTGAATGGCTTTGGGAAAAGCTGCCATTCAAATTGTTCATTACATATATGTTGTCAGTTAAGTCTTTTAACTGTCCATATTTGTTTAATATAATTCCCAATATATTTAGTTTAATCTACCATCTTACTTTGTACTTTCTAACCTATTCTTTGGTTTATTTCTTTCTCCTTCCCTCTCTTATTTTAAATAAGCAGTTTTTAAAAATCTTTCCATTTTTTCTGCTATTTTGTACGTTCTCTAATTTAGTAATTATGTTGCAAATGAAAACATTCATATTTAACTTATCAAGGTTTGAAGTTGATGAATATTTTACCCTTTTCCTGGGTAATATAGGGCTTTTTCTTTATTACCCTCCTGACTTATTA
The DNA here is from genome assembly GCF_000696425.1 of Galeopterus variegatus. Classification (NCBI taxonomy): domain Eukaryota; kingdom Metazoa; phylum Chordata; class Mammalia; order Dermoptera; family Cynocephalidae; genus Galeopterus; species Galeopterus variegatus. The sequence continues at coordinate 196,520 of NW_007728527.1, read as the reverse complement.
TGTTTTCCCCCCTGTGTTTTAAACCTCATTTAAAAAAACTTCATTACATTTTACCCTTTTCCTGGGTAATATAGGGCTTTTTCTTTATTCCCCTCCTGACTTATTATGTTTTCCCCCCTGTGTTTTAAACCTCATTTAAAAAAACTTCATTATTGCTACTGTCATTTTATATTGTCATGGTTCATTTACACTTGTCTTCATATTTATTCCTCTTTGCTATTCTGTTCCTCCTTGCATCTCAGACTTGCCATGTGGGGTCACTTTCTTTCTACTTGAAGTTTAACTTTCAGAATATTCTCTTGATAAACTCTTTTGGTTCTTTTGTCCTGAAAATGTCTTTATTTCACCTTCATTCTTGAAAGATATTTTAGCTGAGTATAATTGTGTTATTTTCTTTCTTCATGTTGGAGTGGAGTCCAATTTCTTCTAGCTTCCACTGTTGAGGTTGAGAATTCAGATATCTACTGTTACCTAACCTCTTTTGAAAGTAATCTATTTTTTTCTGTCTTTTAAATAATTTTTCTTTTAGTATTTCTAGTTTCATCGTGATGTCGAGCTGTGGATTTCTTTTTATTTATTCTTCTTATTTATTTGTTAGACCTCTTGAATCTATGGATTAGTGTTTTTCATTACTTTTGGAAAATGCTCAGCCATTGTTTCTTCAAATATTACTTCTTTCTTAATTTCTCTCTCTCTGCCCTCTTCCTGGGAGCTCCAATGCTAGACTTTCTCACTGTATCTCTGTAGCAGCATCTCATACCCTCTCTTCTGTATTTTGTATGCTGTGTTCTGTATAATTTCTGATTTATACTCTAGCTCACTATTTCTGTCTTCTGCAATGACTAATCTGTTGCCAAATATGTCCATTGGTTTTGTATTTCTAGAGGTTTCTAGAGGTTTTGGTTGTTTTTCAAAACTGCAATCTCACTTTGTGTAATTTCTTTTCCCTGCAGGTATTTTCAGGTTTTGTTGTTCATTTCTTTAAGCATGACAACCTGAGTTGTTTTAAAGAGCATGTCAGGTACCTCCAGTGTCTGAAGCCTGTTTCACTGTCCATTTTTGCCAAGTTTTCACTGATGTGCACTGTTCCTCTGTGTTCTGGTTGTTTTGATGGCTTGCTGTTTATTGTCCTTGAAAAATTACTTGTAGGGATTTTCCAAAGCTTAGGACAGATGTGCCTTCCTTCAGAGAGGCTTTGCCAGGCACCTAGTGGGCACCATAGTCAGGGACCACCTCAATCCATGGCTTCCTTGGCTGAGTCAGGATTTTTGTACCCAGTATATATGGCATAAGGGCTGGTCCATGGGCAGGGGGCTCAGGGTTGTCTTCCTTTATCCTCCTGCTCTACTGATGCCCAAGGTAGCTTTTTACATCTTTGGCGTGGGGAGAAGGGTTTAGATCTATCTGCATAGCCCTGAAGGTGGAACCCTTTGGAGTTCCAGCTTAACATGGGAAACATTTCCTATAAAACTCCTCGTATTGGATGTTGTCCTGCTTACACCACACAGGACTGAACCAAAGTCCAGATGTATACTCTTGGCAAATATCCCAGGGGGTAAATGGTTTTGGCTCTCTGACATTCTGCTTACTTCTCTGGTTTTAGGTTTTTATTTAAAAATTGGCCTTGAGTTTCCTACTGTTAAACTGTTTCTTGAGCTCTGAGTGATAGAAGAGAAATACCAAATTCCTGAATGGGAAGACTTAAAATAATAAACAAATACAAATATCCTCCCCCAATTAAATGATATAAATTACATAGTCACCCTAAATGAATCTATACATATAGTACAATTCCAAATAATTAATTGTAGTAGCTTTATTTTATGTGCTGATATCTGGTGGACCAAATCCCTCCTTGTTATTATTTTATTCCAAAAAAAGCTTTGACTATCCTCAAGGATTTATTCTTCTAGATCAGATGTCAATAAACTATGGACCACAGGCCAAATCCAGGTGGCTGGCTGTCTGTTTTTGTAAATGAACGTTTATTGGAACACAGCCACACCCATTTGTTTACATATTGCCTATTGGCTGCTTTTGAGCTAGATTTGGATAGTTACAACAGAGTCCAGATGCCCCACAAAGCCTCAAATATTTTGTCTGGCCCATTACAGAAAAAGTTTGCCAACCCTTTTCCTGATGAATTTTTTTTTTTAAAGATGACCGCTAAGGGGATCTTAACCCTTGACTTGGTGTTATCAGCACCATGCTCTCCCAAGTGAGCCACGAGCTGGCCCTTATTTCTGGTGAATTTCGCAATCAACTTCACAATTCTTTCCCCCTCCCTTAATATGTTGGTGATTCAAAAAGCAGACAGGGTGCCGGCCCGTGGCTCACTTGGGAGAATGTGGTGCTGATAAAACCAAGACCACAGGTTCGGATCTTTATATAGGGATGACCGGTTGCCTCACTTGGGAGAGTGTGGTGCTGACAACACCAAGTCAAGGGTTAAGATCCCCTTACTGTCATCTTTAAAAAAAAAAGCAGACTGCTTGGATATAAATCCTCCCTCCCACCACTTTTCAGCCATGTGAACCATGGTGCTGACAACACCAAGTCAAGGGTTAAGATCCCCTTACTGTCATCTTTAAAAAAAAAGCAGACTGCTTGGATATAAATCCTCCCTCCCACCACTTTTCAGCCATGTGAACTTGGGACATGTCTGTGTGTTTGTGTTTGTGTGTGTGTGTATGAGTACTGCCTCGTATTTACTAAGCTCTATTGATAGTGTCTTTTCAGGTATGTTTTGTAGATTTCTTCATGTTGGTCTTGCACATTTTGATAAATTTAATTTTAGATGCTTCCTAGTTTTTCTTTCTTTTTTTGCTGCGTAAATGGTACTTTTTTCCACCTCTTTGCCTCCTGGCCATGGTGTTCAGCCCATCCTAAGCCTTGAAGTGATTGTCTTTGTCCACATTGTGACATAGTTGTAATGTGACCGTGAATGTGGGATGTCTTGTTACTATCATGTGACATGTGGACAACACAGCAGCATGACACTCACTGGTGTCATAGTAAGAAATCAAAATGGAAACCCAGGTTTAGATAAAGGATTAGACAAAGGAGTCTAAAAAAGGCAGCTTTCACAACCACGTTGTTTAATTATTCTGGGTGTGCCAGAATAGGCAAGGTTAGGCTGCAGTAACACATAGCACCAAAACTTTAGGGGCATAAAGCAATAAAGGTTTTCATCTCACTCCCATCTCAGGTCCAAGGTATGTGGCTGGGGTGGAGAGGGGGATGGGACCTGCTCACTGTGGTCAGTGGGACCTGGGCCGATGGAGCCTCCATGGCGAAGCATGCTTCCTTCCAGAAGGAAGGGATATGGTGAATCAGGCAGTGGCTTTTAAGCTTCCATCAGGAAATGATAAATGTCACTTCTGTTGACATTTCATTGTCCAGAATAAGTCCTATGGCCACACCTAACTTCAAGGTCTAGGAGGTACAGTCCTGCCACATGCTCAGAAGTAGGAGAATAGGAACTTTGCCAAGAGTCCTAAGTACTTCCCCAGCCTCCTCCTCTCGTCACCAGTATTCATTTCCCTTTTCCCCACACATGCAGAACACACTCCCTCCTCCCTGGAGGAGAAAACCCCAAGCTCTTGCTCAGAGTGTGTATGTTGGGCTGGGGGAAGATGGGATCAGTAGCTCGGTCAGTGCTTGCTTGGGCTTCTTGAGATCTGGCAGGACCTTACCCCAGACAGGTAGAATTCTAGCACCTCCAACCAAACAGTCTCCTGTGAGGAGTCGTGCTCAACCCACTGACCCCAGGGCTGTCTCCTGGGTTGATCTGCTGAGAAGGCATCCTTGGTACACCTTCCATACCATTTATGTGATAGAGAGTCTGTTTTCTCCAAATCTGCACCCCAGTATCAGAGAAACTCCGACACTGGTACAACTGGGAGTTAACAGGTGGCCCAGCATCTGTCCTCATGTACCTCCAAAGCCTGGCATGGTGTCTGCTACAGAAGATGATGGCACCTTTTTTCATGCTCATGGCCAGGGTGTCCTAGGCTGGAGTATTGGGCCTCTGAAAGTCTGCATATGGAGATCATGAGGAAAGCACTTCACCCACCATTGAAATCCACATAATAAGGAATAAGGCATTAGTGGTTGCAGGTTTCTTTGTGGTCAAGCACCAATTAGTGCAGCAGGCTGGCATTTAGTCCATTATGAAGAGAGGGAAGGCTGGGGTTGTTTGTGCTTCTAATGGGCGCCTTGAGTGGTCCTCAAGCCGGCAACCTTCTCCTGGCGTGTGCTCTGAGCCTGGACCTGACAGGTTGCTCACCATGGCAACCCGAGGAGAGAGAGGGACGCACACACACCTGTCTGGGCTGCACTTTTTAGGCCTGTCTGCACATCTGTGACCAATAATGTGAGTGAGATCAGGTCTGCTTTCCTCCTCCTCACCTCCCACACTAATCTCCATCCTGAGAGATGCTGCCGACAGAGGGTAATGCAGGCATGGAGAGGAGAAGGTCTCAGAGTGTGCAGAAATCATGCTTTCTGAAAACGAAAAATGCTGTGTCCTGGGCAGCCATGTCAGCAATGATCATTATGGTGTGGCAGAGAGCCATTGGAGGATTAGAGTCATTACGAATTTGAATTCTTTAGGCCTGGGGTGTCTGATGTCCTCAAGGCCAGCTTCTCTCCAAATGCCTGTGCCCCTCCAGAGCATCCCTGGAGGTGGTCTTGCAGCGACGGAAAGCTCACTACCTTTCCAGACAGCTCAATGGTTAGGTTTTACACTGAGCTGACCTACCTCCTCCTACCCTGTAGTGGTTAGTGTTAACACTGTGCCCTCCATCCCAGGGACATCCTCCAGGATGTAAGGATATCCTAAGCATGCCACACTCAGGCCACCCCCCAGGTTGGGGGTGGCCACTCCATTCTGGCTCCTTGATTGTCCCTGCCATCCCTGGAAGACAGGTGCAGACAGCATAGGTAGCCCCCATGAGCACTCGCGCTGTGGCCCGGGACTTCTCCAGCGGCCCTTCTCTGTGGGCTGCTCCTTGCTCAAGGGCTCCCCTGGGCTCAGCCATTTTGGAGGCTCCTGCCAGCCCCTTTGTCTGGAGGACTTTATTTTGAAAACTCTCTCCAGGGCATGATCTTCAGTGTAGCATCACGTAGAGCTTCTCAAACCATAATGTGCACACAAATGACCTGGGATGTCATTAAAATGCCCAGCCGGGTGAAGTTTGGTTATGTTTCTCAGGTTATGTGTCATGGCTGTGCTAGATTTGCAAAATGAATCGGAATGCATTTTAACTTTTTTTTTTTTTTTTTTCATTTTCAGGACAGTTTAAATAGCTTAGAAACATTCTTTGAAAGTCTGAAAAAAAATTGTCTGTAAACTTCCTGACCCACTCTTTTAATAGTTGTATGTCAGTTTTAAAGTTGATTCCATGGTTTTCCACTTCTCCGGGCATTTCTCATATTTCTAGAAAAGCAAGCTGTTATGCACTGAATTCATATGTTGAAGTCCCGACTCCCAATGTGACTGTATTTGGAGACAGGGACTTTACGGGGATAATTAAGGTTAAACAAGGTCATAAGAGTGGGGCCCTAATCCGATAGGACTGGTGTCCTTATAAGAAGAGGAAGAGACACCCAGGATCACTCTTGATCCTCCTGAACAGAGGAGAGGCCATGTGAGGACACACAGAGAAGGTTGACATCTGTAAGCCAGGAAGAGAGGCCTCGCCAGAAACCAGCCCTGCTGGGTCCTGACTTCCAGCCTCCAGAACTGTGAGAGAATAAATTGCTGTTGGTTAAGCCGCGCGTCTGTGGTGTTTTGTTACAGCAGCCTGAGCTAAGACACATGCGTTCTCCACTGAACTTTCCAAGTGAACTAGCATCCCACGTGCACTTAGCACACTCTTTCAATTTGAAAACTCTCCTCTGCATCTTTGGCTAACTTTCCTTTAATTTTCTAATGTGCTTTTCTGTTCTCTCTCGCTCTCTCGCTTCCTACCCGCTCCCTTTATTGAGCCTCTACAAGTCTGGGTATCTCACAGCTATTTGCAAGTGGCTGTGTATTAGATTTTGTCAGTTCCACTATTTTTATGTTTTCTATTTCATTAATTTTTATCTTTAATTTTACTTCTCTTTCGAGTTTTCTCTTGTTGCTTATTTTCTAGCTCCTTGAGTTGGATGCTTCATTTACTTTCACTTTTCCTTGTTTAATAACAAAAACATTTAGAGCTCTGGGGTGTGCTTTGGTTACATTCCTGAAGTCTTGCTGGGTGGAGTTCCAATTGTCATTATGTTCTGAATGGCCTATAATTGCAGTTTTGTTCCCTTCTTTGATTCGAGTTATTTTGGAATAAATTTCCAAGTGATTTGGTTTTTTCCCTCTTATCCTTTTGTTTTAATTTCTGTTTTTATTGCATCGTGGATAGATAATGTGGCCAGAAAAACAATTGCTTGTTAGTACCTCCGAGGGCCTCTCTGTGGCCTAGAATGTCATCAGTTTCGGTCACTTCCTCCCAGATGTTTGAACTAAATGTCTTTTCTGTTTGCATGTATTAAGTGAAGCTTACTTTTCCAAGCTGGCACTCCTTGGAACATGAGTCCTACAAGTTGCTCTGGGAATTGGCGTGCTGCACCCTCTCCTGGGGAATCAGAGTGCGCATCAGCCCAGATCCAAGAAGTCCTAAGGTGAAGCAATCCATGAGCTTTCGCTTAGCAACTTGGTGTTTCCCAAGCATAGCCTTAACACCCATTTCCACCTCCAGCAGCTAGTTTTCTGTGGAACATATTCAGAAAACTCCGTTTTATAAGGTTCTCTCTTTCTTGAGGAACAGCTATTTATTGGGGGTCATCAGTATTCATTCTTAGGATATAACCTCTGTCTTTCAACCTCTGAGCCCACCTGTGAGTGCTGATGTGTTTCTTGGAGGGGCTGGCGTGGGGATGTCGGTGTGGTCCCTGTACGATGCTGTGCTGATCCCTGTTCAGGTTGGCTTTGCTGGGCTTTTGCTCTGCCATCTTGGAAGCCCTATTGTCTGAGGGACCCAGCCAAGGAGTGAAGCTGCATGGTGATGACTTGACTGTTGTGCTCCAGGGTTTCTTTGCTGTACAGCACAAAGTTAGCTGGACCCCCTTTCTGTACCCAGCTGCAGGAATAACCCACACCTCATTCCAACATCAGTGCAGAGGGCATGAGATGAGGCCCCAGCCTGTGAATTCATCTTGCTAATTGACAGCTCCCCTCACACATCTCATGGGCATCTCATACTTAGCCTGCAACCAATCTAAAAGTGACCTTCCTGCCCTAATCTCGTCCTGTTTCAGAGTTGACACCTGTGCTAATGAGGGTTCTCCAAAGAAACAGAACCAACAGGATATATATGTGTATATATATGTGTGTATGTGTACATGTATATTTTTATGTATATGTAAATAAAATAACATGAAGAATTGGCTCATGTGATTATGGAGGCTGAGAAGTCCCATCATCTGCCTTCTGCAATATGGAGACTCGGGAAAGCTGATGGTGTAATTGAGTCCAAGTCCAAAGGCCTGAGAACCAGGGGAGCCAGTGATTTAAATCACAGTCTGAGGAGAGGGGGAGATGAGATGAAATGTCCCAGCTCAAGCAGTGAGGCAGGAAAAAAGGGGTGAATTCCTCCTTCCTTCGCCTTTTGTTCTAGTCAGGCCCTCAGTGCATTGGATGATGTCCACCCACACTGGGAAGGATGATCCTCGAATTCAAATGCTAATCTCATCCAGAAACGCTCTCACAGACATGCCCATGAACAATGTTTCATCTGGGCACCCTGTAGCACACTCGAGTTGGTGCATAAAATTAACCGTCACACCTTCTCAGTGGACGACACCATCACCGTCCACTTCTGTTTACTCCTGCAAACTAGGAGTCTTGATTCCTTCCTTTCCCTCCCCCCATGTCTCATCCATCACTACATTCTGTCACTCTTAATTTCTGAACAGCTTTTGAATCTATCCAAATCTCTTCACTCTCATCATGACTGCACTAGTCCTAGTGACTATTATGTCTTGCCTGGTCTCAGGTGGTGGTGTCCTAACTAGTCTTCCCAACTACCCTCTGGCCTCTGTCTTTCTAGACCACACCCCGAGGGAGCATCTAGAAATGCAGATACACTGTCTCCCCTCTGCCTCCTACTCTATTAAGATGCAGTCAGGATCCTTTAGGTGCCCATGAGGCCCTGTACCCTCCAAGAGCTGCCCATCCCTGGCCATGCCTGGCATGTGTTTCTCTCCTCTCTGCACTCCAGCCATACTGGCTGGTCTCAGCCTCTCATGGGCCATGCACTCTCTGCCACCACAGGGCCTTGGCATATCCTGCAGTGCTCTTTTCTTTCTTTGTGTGCTTAAGCTCCTAGTTGGCCTTTGGAGCTCAGCCTCCTTGGCACTCTGGGACTAGGCTAAATATCTCTCTTCTTTGCCCTAGTGGCCCCACATGCCTCTTCTTCAAAGCACTTTATGACAGTTGCCATTTTACATTTATTTCTTTCTATCTTCTGACAAGCACCTGCCTCCCAAAGTAGACTATCAGTTCCCTAAATGCAACACCTTGTTTTTTTCAATTCATACTATATTCCCAGTGCCCAGCACAGCACCTGGTGTGTAGCAGGTGTTCAAGTCATATTTGTTAACTTATGAATAAGTGAATGATTCAGAGCTAGTCACAGCCAGAAATGCCATAGGAATTCATCATGGATTATTAAAAGCAGACCTTGAGGTTAAGATCTCAGGGAAGGGAAAACCCCACAGATGCCTGTGCGATAAGAGTCAAATTTCAGAGTTTTGAGTTCCTTAGTGCTCTTGAAAGCCATGGTTTTTGATTGCAAGAACCAGATACTGGAGAAAGAACAAATGTTTCTATTTGCTTGTTTTTAATTTTCAAAGCTTGGCTTGGCCTGTTACACACGAAGCCAAGGGGACCCAGAGCACACAATTTATACCATAAACCGCAGGGTGGGGAAGAACGGGTGGTGATGAGGAGTGTTCTCCTGCCCACAGAAGATGGGCTCAAGAGCAAGTGTGCAAGGACAGGGGGAAGGAGGCACGGTCAGGGTTGAGAGTTACTGGGTCCCCAAGAGTGAGTCCGGTACCCCGTCCTCCAGGTTAATAGAAACCTATGTTAAGGTTGTAGGGATCCCAGAAGAGGCACCATAGAGAAGTCCAATATGGCACCCAAGTGGCAGGGTAGCAGTGGCTAAGGGAAGTGTTGGAATGGAGTGGCCTGAGGACAGGCTCATGGAGACCAGAGACCCAGCACAGTGTAGGGGAGCAGGCTAGAGTCCCCAAGCCTCCAGAGAGGGCATGCAGGTGGCTGGAGTGGATGGCTGCCCTGAGTGGGCCTCAGAACCCCAGGAGTGGATGATCAGGGGCCATGGCAGACCATAGTCACTTCTGCAGAAGCAGCAGGGATTTGGTGACTCAGACTCCAGGGAGGCCAGGGAGGACTGAGGATCACCCCCACCTGGACAACCTGCCCCTGATGCTGGCGTGATGGGTAAGCCCCTCCCCCCCACCAGGTGGGTCACCTCTGGGGAGAGTGTGTGTGAATGTACACATGTCTGAAATTTGAATACAGTGGGCATTTACCTGAAGAAAAGTTGCATGAAGTGGCCGTTCTACTTTGCATTTCCAACTGTGTTTCCCACCTTCCTTGGGAATGGATGCTTAAAAGCTAGGATGAATGAAATGTGAAGAAATAGAGAAATGAATAGGTTTTTATCCTCAAGGATGTGGTCTGGGAAATTTATACTTGCTACATAGACTAACCAATCCCCTGTGTGCCTTGAGGTTTCAGCAAGGAACAGAATCCAACTCAATTAGATTTTAGGGATCCAACCAAGGCTGTTGAGAGTCCCAGGCACTAGCAAAAATGGCAAGCCCGAAGGGGTCAGGGAAGGGGATTGTGCTGCTGGAGTCCATTGGAAATTGGAGACATAGGCAGGACCACCCATCAGGACCATTGTTGTAAAGGGACTTAGCTACTGCCAGAAATGAGACCCAATGAAGGAAGGAATCAGGAAAGAAACACCCCCACTGCTCTCTTTCCTTCTGGCCTCCAAAACCGTGAAGCCATCCAGCAAGGATGTCTGTGATATAGTGCACAGGGGCCAACCCTCCAGGGCCCAAGGCAGGGCAGAAAAATGGGGGAAGCGGGCATTGGGGATAAAGAATAACTAGCATATTCTCTGATTGAATAGGTGGGGAAACTGAGGCCCAGGCAGGGGAAGGGCTGCCTAAGGTCATTTAGCAATTGAAGGGCAGAGTGAGGACTCAACCCCGGACTCCCTCGTTCTCATTTAGGGCTCATTGCTCAGAACTGTGCTGCTTTACTTCCTTAACACTCAACTGTGTTTTCTCTTCTCATCTTCAAACTTTATTGTAAAAAGAAATCAGAAAATGCAAAAATGTAGGAAAAGGACAAGAAAATGTTGGTGTCTAGTCTTCCAGGTTGCCTCTTGCTGTGTATTGAATGTCCCCCCCAAATTCATCGAAGTTGGACCCCTGTCGTAACAAGGCTAAGAGGGTGGGAAATCTGACTATGGTATTTGAAAAGGTGATTAGATTGCGAGGACTGTGCCGTGGTGAATGGATCGATCCGTTCATGGAGTGACAAGTGTGATTCTGATGGTTTTATGAGAACAAGTGAGAAGATTAACTCTCTTGCTCATGCCATCTCTCACCATGTGACACCCTGCCACCCTGTAGAGAGTTCCCACCCAGAAAAAGACCTTCACTGGATATGTCCCCTAGACCACAGACTGCCTAGCCTCCAAAACCATAAGAAATAAATATCATTTCTTTATGAATTACCCAGTTTCAGGTATTCTATTATAAGCAACAGAGACAGACTAATACAACTCTCTGTGCATGGACACACAGGTTGAATAAAAATGGGAGTGCGTTTAAACAAGGTGGGAGAGGTAGGGTTGCCTGTGAACTCTCAGTGGGACCTGAACTCTGAATTCGTTGGATAGAGCAGGGTTCCTTGGAAGAAAGGCACACCGCACAGAGGAGAAAAATTTTAAAAAATGGTGGAAGGAGAGGATGGTTGATGCTTTGGCCAGCCTCAGCTTCCCCAGCTGCTCCCAGTGGGACCTGAACTCTGAATTCGTTGGATAGAGCAGGGTTCCTTGGAAGAAAGGCACACCGCACAGAGGAGAAAAATTTTTAAAAATGGTGGAAGGAGAGGATGGTTGATGCTTTGGCCAGCCTCAGCTTCCCCAGCTGCTCCCTGATGGGGGCGGGGAGGGGAGAAACAGGAAACAGCAGAGCACTTGCGAGTTCCCCCCGGAGCCCCTCGCGCCCTGTGGCCTCAGCACTCGCCTCTGCCCCACAGTTCCCAGACAAGGGAGTGCTCAGTGTTAACCACGTTCCTTTACGGGGGACTCAGTGCTCACGATTGCTCATTTAGGTCCTTAAAGTTGCCCTGCGAGGGGCCAGGTAATGCCCACCATGTCCTAAAATCCTGTACGTGCCCCACTGGAGGTATGTGTGATATTCGATGGTATTTGAATGAACAGTTTCTGTTTTAATAATCACGTATATGTTTTAACACATACCAGCAGGGCTGATCCTACACATATCTGACAACTGGTATGGCANTATATGTTTTAACACATACCAGCAGGGCTGATCCTACACATATCTGACAACTGGTATGGCACAGGTGTCAGCCAACCAGAACAGCTGCTGGCAGTAGATAATCTGCGAATGTCTGAGTGTCTCCAGTTTCCCATAACAACACCAAGACAAGCTCTATCTTTCCCACCTGCCTGGTGATTGTGGTGCTAACAGTTCCCCGAAAATGGGTTCACGCTGTTTTCGCCACCCTGGCCCAGACCCCCACAGACCACTGTAAGCTTTGAGCTTCGAACCGAGGGGCCCAGGGGAGGAAGGAAGGAGGACAGGTGTGGGCGGGGAGAGGGCTGCTGCCTGGAGCCCGCCTCTCACACAGGACCACCTGGGAGGCCCTGGATGGTCACCCTGTTTCTGGGGCATTTAACCCCAGGAGCCGTCCTTTCAGGAGACAAAGGGTCCCTCCTCATCAGCTGTCACCCCTGACCTGTTGCTGCTTAGTGTCACCTCCTTTTATTTAGGTGTGAATTTGTAAATTACTTGTATTTCACTGGTTATTTTTTATTTCCATCTCATTTATGGCCAGCGAAACTGATTTTTGCCTCCTCATCTACTGTGGGTATTCAAGTCTCTCTTTTAAAACAACTTATTTGACATAATCACATTTAGGAAAAAAATTCAGTAAGTGGTAGTTCAGGTAGCACATGAACAAGGCCGGCAAAATGATGAAGTGTTACATACACAAAGAAGGGAAGTTTGGGAAACTGATTATGTTCCATTTACGTAGAGAAAAAAAGTATTGGAGAGGTCACTGAAAGGTCAGGGGGAGGGCCAAGGACTGCGACACAGGTGCTCTGACCCCTGGCTCACATGGGCGACAAGGACATCACCGGCCGGTGGGAGGCGCCAGCCGCGGATGTCCCTCGGGAAGCCCAGCAGCTGCGGCGCC
>NW_007728527.1:179169-183146 GCF_000696425.1 Galeopterus variegatus | reverse complement strand
AGGCGCCAGCCGCGGGTGTCCCTCGGGAAGCCCAGCAGCTGCGGCGCCGCCACTCACCACCAGAGGGCAGCACGGCCCCAGCTTCGGACGCCCCGGCAGCTTCTCGGGCGGGCGGCCGTGGGTGGAGCGCTGGGCAGCTCACCCTTGGGATTCGGATTCGCCTGGACTCACCCGTCTATTAATCCTCCAAAGGAGGACTGGGACACACTCCCTTCAAAATTTCCTGGGTGCTTGTTAGTAATGTGGATTTCTGGGCCCTCGTAGATCCACCGAATCAGTATCTCTGAAGCTGTGTGTGGAATGGGAGGTGTGGGGATTTGCACAGCAAGGTTGCGATCAGAGGAGTTTTGAGAACTCTGCTCTCGGAAAGTGGGCACCGTATCCCAGGGCCAGTGTAGTGTGTGTGTATGTGTGTGTGTGTGTGTGTGTACAGAGGATTATCACACACAGCAAGTGGGATTGACACTCAGAGGGCCTGGGCTTGCATTTTTGGCCCACCTCTTACTTGGATTGGTGGCAAGTTTTTTTTAAGCACTTCTCATCCATCTATCATCCATCCATCCCCCATTCATCCATTCATTATCTATCCACCATCCATCCATTCATCCAGTGTCCACCATCCATCCATCCATCCACCATTCATCCATTCATTATCCACCCAACATCCATCTGTTAATCATCCATCCAAAACATAGTAAGTAAACCTGTGCTATATGTCCTTTCTAGGTGTGGGAATAGAGTGATGGACAAGACAGACACCATCCCTGCCCTCCTAGAGTTCATACTTTTGTGGAGGAGCCAGATAATAACAAATAATACCTTAAATAGTAAATTACAATTTATAGTAACTGTGTTGAAGCAGGAGGAATACGGGGTGCTATGCGAGGGAAGAAGAGTTATAGAAACTTGAAGGAGTGTATGAGGGATTCTTCCCTTTGGAAATTAAGCTTGAATTGAGATCTGAAGGGTGAGTAGGAGTTACCTGGGCAAACAGTCAGGGGGAAGAGTGTTTCAGGCAGAGGAATCGCATGTGCAAAGGCCCTGAAGTGGAAATGAGCTCACTGCCTTGGAGGAACTGCAAGAAGGCAGCATGGCTCGTGGCTCTAGCAGGGAGAACGGGTTTGGGCAGTAGGCAATAGCCAGTACCGTCAGGTTCTCAAATTTCTCATCTTCCACATGGGGCCAGATGAACTGTTTTGCGTATGTCACTTTTTTTTTGGCTGCTGGCTGGTATGGGGATCCAAAACCTTGACTTTGGTGTTATCAGCACCATGCTCTAATCAACTGAAATAAATGGCCAGCCCCAAGGTCTGTCTTGCAGAGAGGATTAACTGTAATGATGAACCCAAAGCATCTAGTCTAGTGCCCAGTACACAGTTGGTGTCAGTATGTGGCGTGAACCTGGATGTGACTGAGTTGGGGGAAGGCACCTGGTGGGGGCACAGCTTGGTTAAACAGGAGCCGTGGGGAAGCACCGAGCAGGTGTGGGGACCAGAGCTGTCTCGTCTGACTGCAGGGACCAGCTGAGAAGCATGTTTTAACCATGGTGAAAATTACCGTTGGCATCACTCTCTTGTTGAAAACAAAGTGAAATTGGAGAGCATACTGTTGTCTTTAACCGGGCCAAGATGACTAATTGTTAGACTCGTTTTCGAAAGGTTACCATATACAGACATACGATTAGATGCAGAGAATGCAGTTTGGAAACCTGATTCATTCTGAAACCCCAATAGATGGAACTCATGCGCGGTTTCTGAGTGTAATGACTGTGAACATTCAGTTTAACTCAGCTGTCACCACAGGCGTGACACAAAACAAAATGTTTTGCATCTGCTCCCTAGAGCACCTTGAGGCAGCTCATGGCAGCATTCAAGAGATCTCTGCCAGGTTGCAAAGGGTGTGCAACGTGGGAGCTGGTGTTGGGGATGGGAGGAGGCATTGGACCTCGAGTCCAGGGTCTGAGTCCAAGGTATGGCTTTGCCACATATTGGCCACTTGGCCTTGGCTAACTTCCTCCTTTCTTTGGGCCTCAGTTTCCCCATCTGGAAAATGAAGGGCTAGACCAGATGGTACTCAAAGGCCTTTCCAGTTTTGTTTTCTATAATGTGACTGGTGGTGTGATTTTGGACGTCACCTTCAGCTTTCTGGGCTTTAGCTTCCTTTTGATTATTTGAGAGTTCCCTAGGAGGATGGGTTCATTTTACTCCCCATTGGCTGTCCCCCACTCTTGAAGTCCCCCACTCCAGACTCCATTGAGAATAAGTCAACCTTGTTCCTTCTCCTGTGGGTCAGTGGTTTAATCTGGGGATGCACGAGGCTACTTGTGGTCCAGACTGGGCATGCATGTGGTCCAAAACAGTCCTAAGGGACCCTGAAGGCCCCTGAACCCCTTCAGAAGTCCCTTCCCATCTCTGCACTTGCAAGGGAACATTCATGAGGCTAGTCTCAGGGCCAAACCTGGGCTGGGGCTTCCTTGGTACCAAGTGCAGTGCTATGCACTGGGACGTGCTGGATCTCATTCTCTTCCCACAGTGATCAGATGAGGTAGGAATCATTATTCCTACCTCTGAGTGGCAGAGGCCTAAGTAATTTTCCCAGGGCCACACAGTGAGTAAGGGGCAGAGGTGGCATATGTACTCAAGCCTAGTTGATCATGACCCCTCCCTGACTTTGGAAACTGACACTACCATCTCATTTAATCCTTACAACAACAAGTCAACAGGTATCAAGCGTAGAGGCTTCATAGCAGAGTAGAGTGGAGGAGACCTTATAGGTAAGCAGGAAGCTTTGAGATTTCTCCCCCCCCCCTCCATTTCCCGGCCCAGGACCGGAACATCTTACTTCCCGTATGGCTGCATTGAGACTTTCCATTTGCCTCTTCCTGTGGTGGAACTCAGCGGTGCTGCAGTGTTACTTTGTGCGGTCGTAGCCGTGTTCAGTCCACTTCATTAATTTGTCTAAAGCATCTTCGATGGTAGTTTTGAAAATACACAATTTTTGCTTTAAACATTGGCCTTAGACCTAAGGAAGACTAGGTCAGGTGCCCTGCTGGGTGTATCCTCCTGAGCATCCTGAGTATACCACCTGCCGCTTGGATATCTGACACCGAGTAAGTTGATTGTGTCTGGACCCCAACCTCACCTCCACACAGCAGGACTGCCCACAGGTTCATTACCCATATCAGAGATTACAGCACCCTGACTGGTTATTCTTATCAAAATGAGGACAGGATGCCCACTCTCACCACTCCTATTCAACATAGTGTTGGAAGTACTAGCCAGAGCAATCAGAGAAGAGAAGGAAATAAAGGGCATCCAGATTGGAAAAGATGAAGTCAAACTGTCCCTGTTTGCAGATGACATGATCCTATATATCGAACAGCCTAAAGCCTCTAACAAAAAACTCTTGGAGGTGATTAATGTCCCTGTTTGCAGATGACATGATCCTATATATCGAACAGCCTAAAGCCTCTAACAAAAATCTCTTGGAGGTGATTAATGAGTTCAGCGCAGTAGCAGGATATAAAATCAACACACAAAAATCAGTAGCATTTCTATTCACAAATAGTGAACATGCAGAAAGAGNTCAACTCAAAATGGATCAAGGATTTAAATATACACCCTGAAACAATAAAATTTATTAAAGATAACATAGGAGAAACACTTCAGCAAATAGGATTGGACACAGACTTCATGAATATGACCCCAAAAGCATGGGCAACCAAATGAAAAATAAACAAATGGGATTATATAAAACTAAAAAGCTTTTGCACAGCAAAAGAAACAATTAACAGAGCTAAAAGACAACCAACAGAGTGGGAGAAAATATTTGCAAAATATACATCTGACGAAGGATTAATATCCAGAATATACAAGGAACTCAAATAACTTTACAAGAAAAAAACAAGTAATCCAATTTAAAAAATGGGCAAAAGAGCTAAGTAGGCACTTCTCTAAGGAAGATATACAAATGGCCAA
>NW_007728527.1:171252-177718 GCF_000696425.1 Galeopterus variegatus | reverse complement strand
AAGGATGGCTTACAAATGATTAATGTTGACTTCATGAATACCAAAGGGTCGACTGGGTTTACCTCCTCAGTCTCTGTTTAACCTTGATGTCGTCCAGCATCAGTGGTTCTATCATATTCTGAAGTTCTCTTTGTTTTCTCATGGTTCTGTGGTCCAACCACTGGGTTTCTGTCAAAGGCTCAGTATCTCCCTAGGAAAAGAGACATGTCACTAGACATCAGGTGAGATAATTGTGTTTGGGCTCTCAGCGTTCTTGTGAGCTAAAGGCTTTGAGCTGTGTCCCTGTCCCTTGATTTCTCTCTGACATTGTAGGAAAGTAGACAGTGGGAAACTACTGCCCCTGTTCAAGATTTAAAACTCTGAGCTGTTTTTTATTTTGCAAACTCACGAAGGACTTCTCTGGCCCCCTTGGCATGTGGACTCCTTCATTTCAGCTGTATGCGTTGAGGACCCACTGTGTGTAGCTTGGCACTCCATGGAATAGAGGGATGAGCAAGACAGAGCTCTCATCTTCAGGAATATGCAGTACAGAAAGGGGGTGGGGACAGGCATGGCAACACTTCTGGAGTAAGGTTGTCAGAGAGAGAGGAAAGACAGCTGAGACTCTAGCTGGGGTAGGGTCAGGGAAGGACTCACTGTTTTCATAAAAATAGCATGCATGCATTGAAATACAAAAAATGCAGAAAAGATGCAATAAACAAGACAAAAGGGAACTCCCAACCCTCCTCTCCTCCAAAACCATCATTCGTGCTATGTTTCTATGTGGAGTCTCTAGACAGAGAGGTAGATAGAAATACTCTTGTAAAATGGGATACTTTTTAAAGTAAAAGTTATAAAGGTGATTTTACTTGGCATAAACAGAAGAAAAGGAAACAAGGGAAATCAAAGGGATTTTTGAACCTCAGACAAATACTACATCATCACCAATGGAATTGGTTCTGAAAAGATCCCTCCAAGTTTGACAGGAGATTAGAAAAAACATCACCATTGAAGTCATAAGGTTTTTAAAAAATCCATGTGTTTTATCATAGACACAATGAACAATGGCATTCTTCTCACACAAAATACTTTAATTAATGCAATGATGGGATTTTTTGAGAGAGCAACATAAATTAGTCCATCATTAAATCAGAAGACAAACATATTCTGTGAAAAGTCTGTGACCGACTTCTATTCCTGCCCTTTCATGATCCATTCTTCACAGAGCAGTGTACAGTTGGTGCTATGAGTTTCCACAAACCCATCGCCAGGTCTCAATCAACATGTGGGATGGTTCCAACACCCCTCAAAATTCTCTGTGCCCTCTTGGGCCCCTCCTTCCACACCTGGACCTTGGCTACTACTGACCTGCTTTCAGTATCTGTAGTTTTGCATTTTCCAGAAAATCACATTTTTCATACTGAAGATAGTCTCTTAATTTTGGCCTCCTTCACTTAGCATAACACATTTGAGACCCATCCGTGTTGTGTGTCTGAGTCCACTGTATGGATGTAGTGCAGTTTTCTTATCCCCTCACCAGTTAATGGATATTTGGGGTGTTGCCCAGTTTGGGGCAATTATGACTAAAGTTGCAATCTAAGTTGATATACAGGGTTTGCGGTGGACATAAGCTTTCATTTCTCTTGGGTAAATATTTAAGATTGGGATTGCTGGGCTGTATAGGAAGTGTGTGACCTTTATGAGAAACTGCTGAACTATTTTTCCAAGTGGCTGTAACATTTTCCATCTCCCCAAGCAATGCACGAGAGTGCTAGTTGCTGTGTCCTCGTCAGCACTTGCCAGTGTCATTTTTAAAAGTTTAGTCATTCTAGTAAGTATGAAAGAATATTTCATTGTGGATTTAATTTGCATTTTTCTGAGAATTGTATGTTTTTTAAAAAAATTATTTTATTTATTGAATCAAAACTGTGCATATTTTTTGGGTTGAACATTGAGATATGTTGATCAAATCAATATTACTAGCATATATATTGCTACAAATCATAATTATTCTTTATGCCCCTTGTCCAATCTCTCTCCTTCCCCATTCCCTCCCCCCTCCCTACTCTACCCCAGATTTCTTCTCTCCTGAAAGAATAATGGTTACTCTGTTGATTTGTTGCCTAGATGATCTGTTCTGTGCTGAGAGCTGTGATCAGGTCCCCCAATATTATCATAGAGCAGATGCTTCTTCTGTCACTCTGGAATAGGCTTTGTGCAGAGACATCCTCTTCTTTTCTTTATCTCTGCTGGTGACTCTCCTTGTGTCAATGCACTCCAGTGGTTGGCAGACCATCCACGTTGTGGTTGTGGTGTCTAGCCGCTTTCGCGGCAGCCATGGTTATTGTGGGAGATGTTGTGGGCCACCCACATGGAGGTGACGTTTTTGGCATGCTCCTTGGTGCTGGCGGTGTGCCTGGTTGTGTGTATCTGATCCCCTTCTCCATGCCCCCGAGGCACTGGCATAGTGCGCCTGGTTGTGGGAGGGGGTTTCAGCCCCTGGCTTCATGCCCAGGGTAACTGGGCAGGCCCTGAGGTGCTGGCACAGTGTGCCCAGTTGTGGGAGGGCGGTCCAGTCCCATTCTCCATGTCCCAAGTCCTCAAGTGGGCCCTGAGGTGCTGGCGTGGCGTGCCTGGTTGTGGGAGGGGGGTCTGGTACCCTTCTCCATGACTTGGGTTCCTGGGCAGGCCCCAAGGCACTGGCACAGTGTACCTGGTTGTGGGAGAGGGGTCCGGTCCCCAGATCCAAGCCTCTGGTTCCCAGGCAGGCCCCAAGGTGTTGGTGGTGTATCTGGGCCGGAACTAATTTTTTGTCCTTTGCTTACTTCTAACATGGGGGATCTTCCTGTGGGAACAAGTACTTGAGCTGTGTGGTTGAGCTAAATTCCTGCTTTGCTGCTGTTTCCCTAGGGAAGGCTTTTTGTGCAGCTCAGGATTTAATGGTTGACCTTATAGGTATTTCTGGCTCTCCAGAGACCTGGTGAATCTGGGTTGTGTAGAAACTCTGATCTGGGCCTGAGTTTTTTCATCAAACTGCATCCCATTCAATTCTGCATTCCTGACCAGTCTCCTCTGATTGGTCTTGTGCTGATTGGGGGGCAGATTGGCTGTCCTTGCTGTGTCCCAGTGTTCTCCTGGTGGGCCCATCTCCCCCACCACCTGTGCTCTAAACACTTCCCATGGATGGGCCCTGCACTGGTCCCTTGTGTTGACCAGCCTCTGAATGGCTCCCCTTCTTTCAGTTGTTCTGGCTCCTCACTCCTGCGTGGGTTCATGGGAACCCTATTAGTGGTCTTGCTGTGCTGGGGGCCGCCGAGGCCCTCTTCTCCCCTGCTGCCTCAAAGTAACTCCATCTAAAGGGCGCAGCTGTGGCTTCTGCCGGCTTCTGCTCCATGCGCTCCAGCATTAAAGTGGCCGCAGCCTGAAACGCTGAGAGCCTGCTGCCTCAAAGTAACTCCATCTAAAGGGCGCAGCTGTGGCTTCTGCCGGCTTCTGCTCCGTGCGCTCCAGCATTAAAGTGGCCGCAGCCTGAAACGCTGAGAGCAGTTTTTTCTTTCTCTCATCGTGGTTTCTCCCGCCGTCATGAGTCCACAGGTCTCTTCTCCTCTTCCCCTGAGCTCCAGCAGCCCCAGATTGGCTGATGTTACAGTTTTTAGTTGTAAATTGGTTGATTTGTGGGAGAGAGTGACACTGGGGACCGTCTATTCGCCATCTTGACTGGAACTAGAATCATATGTTTTTAAATGACATGTTTACTTGTTAGTATGGATGAACTCCTTGTCATAAAGAATAGCCTTTTCCCACTTCCTCCCACTCTCATTCCTCATCTCCATTATTATTTTTACATCAAGTTTAAAAACATTTATGTTTATGTGAAATGACAGTCTAAACCTAGTTTTGGTGTGAACTCTAATTTTAGATGGGCTCATTGTTCACGCTCAGTCCTTTTGCCATGATCTCTCCATCCCTGAGTTCTCTTTTTAAAACAATTAAATGCATTTATTTTTTGACAGATAATAATTGTACGTATTTATGGGGTACAGCGTGACATTTCAATACATGCATACGATATGTAATAATTAAATCAAGGTTATTAGCATATTTATCAATTCAAATCTTTATCATTTCTTTGTGTTGGTAACATTCAAAATCCTCTCCTATTTGAAAAAATGCAATGAATTATTGTTGACTATCATTACCCTACAGTGCTATGGAACACTAGAGCATATTCCTCCTCTCTACCTGTAATTTTGCATCCCTTAATCAGCCTTTCTTTCCCCCCTCTCTCCTTCCCAGCCTCTAGTAACCACTATTCCACTCTCAACTTCTACAACCCTGAGTTCTTTACTTTTTATTTATATCTTCATTTGCTTTATTTTATCAAGTAGTTTTTCTGGGAGAGATTCACAGGTGTGTTACACTCTGAGTTAGCTAATGTTTGCAAACGTCTGTTAACACCTTTTTACTTGAACAACATCTATGCAAGACAGAACCATCTTGGGTCACAAGGTAAAGCCCATAAAAGAAGTGGCCATGTTCCCAAGATCGTCTGTGCAGATGATTTGCTTTTTCTGCTGGAATGCCTGAAAATTTATTGCTCAAAATTAGTTTTTCTTT
This sequence comes from Galeopterus variegatus, assembly GCF_000696425.1. Taxonomy (NCBI): domain Eukaryota; kingdom Metazoa; phylum Chordata; class Mammalia; order Dermoptera; family Cynocephalidae; genus Galeopterus; species Galeopterus variegatus. The sequence continues at coordinate 173,122 of NW_007728527.1, read as the reverse complement.
TTCTTAAAATATTTCTCAAAATTAGTTTTACACTAATTTTTGAAGATTTATTGCTCAAAATTAGTTTTTCTTTTTCTTAAAATATTTCCTTTCTATTTTTAATGAAGGGTAAATGCACATGGTTTAAAAAGTCAGATTGTACTCACAGGCCTATAATGAAAATCAGCTGTCTCCGACCTATCTTTCTTCATTCTCGCTAACCTCTTCAGTCCTTTAAGCTGTTTCTTTTAGTCTTGTGTTCATATTTCTAAACAACATGGTTGTATTGCTTTATCTTTTTTTCTTTCCACTTTGGACATGCTCTATTGACTTACCCCTATATTCATACTTTTCCTCCTTTTGTCCTTCTTCTTTTGTGTCAGTTTCTGTGGAGTTGTTTTCTGTTCTGTTCTTTCTCTTTCACATTTGAAGTTTTCTGCAAATGTCTGGTGATCCCTGGCTTCTGTTCATGTTTAAGAATGAGGCACTAAAAGCTCATCACAAGCTCCCAGTGAGGCTTTTTTGTGGGGGAGGGGGCAGTGCTTGTTGGCTGGTGGGCTTCACTTTGGGGTGAAGGGGCAGGAATCAAGATTTGCCATTGGGAGACCTCAAATGCTGGTGTCTCTAAGTCTTTTCTCTTGGGTTAGTATCCCCAGAGAGGAATCCTCTGCTCCTCTGCCTCAGGGCCTATGTAGCTGTCAGTGATCTGAGGAGAGGATAGAGAAAGAATCTCTGCCTCTCACAGTTTAGTGTAAAGACTTGCACTCAATTCTGATGTTTTCATCACAGCATCTCATACCCACCATGACCTGTGGTGGATGTTCATTCTCAAGCCCCTGGCTTCAAACATCTCTAGGGAGTCAATTTCTCACCTTCCACTGCCGTGTGGGGAGGCACCATCACCTGGCTGTTCAGGGTCAGGAAAGGGGGCCTGGGTTTTAAATGCTCATCAAACAGACTCTCAGTCACTTCTGTTTTTGGCAACTCTTGTACCCAAGCTTTCAGAGATACTCTGATTGACTTGGAGTTTTGTGGCCTGAGTCAGTTTTCTTTTCTTTCTTTCTTTCTTTCTTTTTCTTTTTTCTTTTTTGGTGGCTGGTCAGTACGGGGATCTAAACCCTTGACCTTGGTGTTATGACACTGCGCTCTAACCAGCTGAACTAACCGGTCAACCCTTGAATCAATTTTCTCTTTGTAGTTTCTCTAACCTGCAGGCACATACAGGACTCAGTTTTTTCTGTTTTTCTGGGTCAATTACCACTCATCCACTTACTTTTTTGTCTGTTCGGTCTTTTGGCAGCTGGCAGTACAGGGATCGAACCCTGGAACTTGGTGTTATCAGCACCATTGCTCTAACTAACTGAGCCAACCAGCCAGCCCCACTCATTCTTTATCTTCCAAATTTTGATGACATGTCTTCTCTGCTGTCATCTTTTCTGTTATATTTGTTCTTGAGAGTTTATACCTTAAAATATTCCTTTAATGCCACTTTTGTGGGATTTCAGGAGGGAGTGAGGATATATACTGTGGTTGATCTATCACAATTAGCCAAATGTCTCAAAAATTTGCTGTTTAGGAAATAAAGTGGCTTAGTCTGGATGTGTGTTGGTGGTCCTGTTTGCAGTGTGTATAAAATTTCCTAATCTGCAGAATCAGTTTTTTCTTTACGTAAGAGAAATTTTCTTGTATTATAATTTTTTTTTTTTCCTTTTTTGTCTTTTTTCGTGACCGGCAACGGATCGCAACCCTCAGTGTCGCGCCCGTACCGGACCAGGACCGGCAACGGGATCGCAAGCCTCGGTGTTGCCCCCGCACCTCGCTCAGCCAGTGAGCGGGAACCGGTCTGTATGTGGGATCCAAACCCTCGGCGGGAGCGCCGCCACGCTTCCCA
>NW_007728527.1:159922-170252 GCF_000696425.1 Galeopterus variegatus | reverse complement strand
CTGTATGTGGGATCCGAACCCTCGGACGGGAGCGCCGCCACGCTTCCCAAGCGGCGCACTGTAGCAGTGCACCACCGGGCCGGCCCTTGTATTATAATTTTGAATACATTTTTTCTGTATCATTTGTTGGTGCTGTACCAAATTTTCTAGTGTAAAATCATCTTTAATTTTCTTCAATATATATTGAAGTCTGTTCTGTTTTTGACATTTATATTAATTTATGAGTTCTGTAATGTTGTTTTGGTCTCAGTTTGTTTACTTAGGTCTCTCTTTTTTATGTCCTTCTGTTGCTTAATCATCTCATCTTTGAAATTTTGTTTTGCCAAATTCATGTTCTTATTATGTGGTTTTATAGCAGAGAACACTTACGTAAAATTTTCTTCCAGTGTTGGAGTTGTATTTTCTTCTAGACTGGATTCTTTGTCTTTGGGTGCTTTTTTCTTGGGCTCTTGGGGAAGTGTGTTTGCCTAGTTGCCACCTGTTTCTTACTTGTGCTCGGGCACTTCTATCCAAGTATTCTTTTTGCTGTTATATAGCGTGACTTTTGGACTCATTCTCAGTGTATCAGAGATAGGCTTAGCCATAGTTTGAGGTCTGGGTATTTTGTGTTCTGCACATTTTCCCTGTAGCCTGGGGTCATTGTGGGATGAAGACAGGAGAGTGGAAAAGCTCACTGGGGCAATGTATAGCCTTGGGAAGAAATACTTTCTCACTTCTGAGATTTGTCAATACATTATGCCAGGGTTACACCTCCTTGCGAAGAAGGATAACTTCTCTTAAGAATGTGGGATGGTTAAAAACTCATTGCTTCCAGCAGTGTTAGGGAGGGGCACAACAAGAAAAATCCCACTCAACATCCTGAAACAAATCGATGAAGGCATTGGGGTGAGCCCTGTGAGGCAGCTGATGGCTGAGTCAGGCTAGTATGATGGAGGGAGTGGGATGAGGACCCCATAGCCTGGAGCATGCCTGGTCTCCTACAACAGGTGCCCTGAGAGTGAGTGGAGGTGGGGGAGGTGTGGAGGGAGAGAGCCCAATCTGGAAATGCTGGCAGTGGATGTGTGCCCCTGTGGCCGCTTTGGGAGTGCAGGACAGGATCAGAATCCTGCAGGTGAGGATCTGGAAGGTTCTGGCTAGGTGGCTAAAAAGTCTGACTCCATAATTAGGGCATGACGCCTGGGACCATTTATGGATGTTTCTAGGGAGAAATGAGAAGGAATACATCACTTGAATAAGATGATGTTCGTTCATTACATCTATGATGTCTTTCAAGGCTTGAGAAACACTCTCTTTTGTCTAATTAGTCATTGTGACCACGTCTCCATGGAGACCATTATGTTTGTACTCATAATAGACACGTGTGCATCCATTAGAGGGACACAGTTGCCAAATGTAAGCTGTGGGCCCAAGGTGGAGTGGCTTTTTACAGCACAGCCATCAGGGCTGCTGCAAAAAGTGTCAGAAAATAAGCAAATGGCTGTTGCTCTCCATGAAGAGAGATGCTCTCTCTGATATCAGGCCCTGGATTTGGGGGAGTGCGAAGCCCAGGAAAACTGAGCACTCACACTCACAGTGTGAGCTCCAAAAGGACAGATTCAATTATTTTTAAACATGTCAAAGATTTTTTAATCTCATTAATTAATGAAGATACCAGTAAGGTGTTAAAAACTGGTTCAGGCAAGAACCCATAGACTGGACATGAGTATAGGTAATTAGGAATGTGGAAATGAGTTGGTTAATAGATGCAAAATTGGCTTCATTCAAGAGGCATAAGGGGAGTGGTGGGACGATTCAGTGTTTCATATAAAAAAATATTGAGAGCCAAGAGGTGCTCAGTAGAGTGAGTGAGTGCTCTCTGCTGGAGGGGTGGTCACGCTGGGATGGGGAACTTGCCTGAGACTCTGCTACCTAGGCGTGGACCATGGAGGGCTGCACGGCAGATGAGCAGGGAGCTGCCAGGAGGCTGAGGCTGGATAGGTCTTGTCCTGCTTGTGCTAAGCATTCCCAGCACCCTGAACAGTCCCTAAATATGGTAAGTGCACCACAGACCTCGGGGGCAGGGGGAATGAGAGGGGGCCCTCCCATGAGAGTGGAGTTGGAACATATCACCAGAGCCCAGGCTACAGGACACCAGCTCCATCATGGGGTGAGAAACCAGTCCCTCTCATGTGCCACGTCAGCATTCCTTTCTGCCTTAGAACTGAGAGCTGCAAAGGTCTTTCGTGTTTCTCCTGACTTTGTTATCTGACAGGATTTGAAGACTAGCAAGACCTCAGCTAGCTTGTTAGGTATTGACCATCAGCATGAGCTACAGAAATACTTCAAGAATGAAGCCCTCGGGCCCCAAACCTGGCAGTCAGAAAGGGAAAAAATTTACCAGAGTGGCATTGACTTCTCTAGAAACTCCTACCTGGACTCAGGAAACAAACTCTTACAGATCTCATTGTCTCTAAAGGCATGCACTGGCACGCCCTTGCTCATAGCTGTTTTCTCTTGTTTTTCACATAATTTTAATAACTCCAGTACTTCTGCATGAAAAGTAGAGGAAGCGGTGGTGGTGTGGCTGTTGGCAGGTACATGGACCTCAGCAGGAAGGGGCAGCCAATGGTCTGATAGTGAGGTCAGGAACTGGAGAAATATAAAAGCAATTACAAGAAGTCGAGACAGCATGCCAGGGCCATTTAGTGTCAGAGCACAATGCTCTCTGCTCACCCCAGGCCTAACACAGTCTCGAGTCATCCAGAAAAGGGATTTCTGACAACAGCAGGAGCATGGGGACTGTAAAGTTCTGGGTTCGATCCTCTGTTCACTGTTTGTGGGACCCTTGGCAAATCACTTATGATAATGCCCTCATCTTAGAGTACTGGGAGGATTAAATGAGTTTACAGGGCACATGGTAAATGCTCATGAAAACTTAGCTGCTATTAGCCGACTACATGCAACAACATGGACGATTCTCAAAAATATCATGACAAGGGAAAGAAGAGAGAGACACAAAAGGGCACCTATAGTATGGTTCTGTTTACAGAAATCACAAAAACAGGCAAAACTAATCTATGACATTAGAGGTCAGGATGTTGGTTATGGTGGGTAGTGACTCAAGGGCACCTTGCCTTTTTTGTTGTAAAATATTTATTTATTTATTTATTTTGGCAGCTGGCTTGTATGGGGATTTTCGATCCCCTGGACTTTGGTGCTATCAGCACCACACTCTAACCAACTGAGCTAACCAGCCAGCCCTTTGTTGTAAAATAAAACAAGTACAGAAATCCACGTAAAACAAACATGCAGCAGTTTAGTGGATTCTTAACCCCAGAATCTAGTCCTGATCACAATCTCCTTCCCTCCAATTGTCTTGTTTCTTGATCTGGGTGTTAGTTATACAGAGATGTTCAATTTATGAAAAGTTAGAGAGCCATACACTTATAATATGTGCACTATGCATATTATGCTTCAATACAAAATTTTAAGTGGTAGCTATTATTATTATTATCGGATTAACTTTTTTGAGCCTTGAACTCTTCCTCTGTATAATGGGAACGGCAATCCCTTTCTCTGCAGAATTGTTATTCACAGCATATTCATTGGTCCATTCAGCAAATATTTACTGAGTGCCTACAGGCCTGGGCCCTGTTCTTGGTGCTGGTGACAAAGCAGCGAGCCAAGCAGACAAAAACCAGGGGCTTGCATTCTAGTAGGTGGGGAGACACTCCAGGCATTCACTTAGATTCACATAGCAGGAACTAGGAAATTCTGCCAGCACCCTCTGGTTCAGAAAACAAACTCCTGGATGCATCCCCCCAAATGGTTAAGTTTGTTTGGTTTGGTTTTGATTTGGCTCCTTAAATAATTAGCTTTATTTGTTATGAAACCCTGGTTAGAACAAAGTCAGACCAGTGAAGGCCTGTGTATGTTATACTAAGAATGTCTGCCTTTTCTAGTATTTCTAGGGGCAGTCAGATTGTGAATTAGAGCAAACCACCCTTCATGAGCTGTAGCGTTGGGAGCCAAGGGATGGATAGCCCAGCAAAGAAATGCTTTTTCCCTCCTACTTTGAGGAACTTGAGTTTCTAGACCCTGAACACTGCAGGCAGGAAAGCGTTAAGAAATGTGCATTTCCACCGAACAAGAAAATCGACTTAGAAAAGAAATGTGTATTGGAAAATATCTATTTGCCTGCAAAATAATGTAAAAATAATGAGCTCCTATTCCCCTTTGATGTGGAGCGCACGCTTTTAAGGAAAGATTCTGCATTTCTGAGATACTGGGCCTGGCGTGTAATGAAGTGGTTGTTATGGCAACAACTTTCAAAAGCAAGTATTTTCTGAGAGATGTGCTCCACACAGCCGGCATGAGAGAGGAAAACATGAAAACAGAGACAGGGAGATGAGCTAAACAGAAGGCATCAGATGCCGAGAGCATCCGCTCCGGGTCCAAGTGGAGGGGAACATGAGCCACTACCCCGGCCTGGCTTTGCAGAGTTGCAGGGGAAGCCAGGCCCCTGTCCTGGAAGGAGCCCCACAAAGAATGGGGGTGGGGGAGAGGGGACACCCAAGGGGGTCGAGGCCGAGACATGTCTCTCATCAGGAGATGCACACTGTGGAGGCCCTAAGCCTGAGTGCTCGACTGTCAGTCCCTGTCCATGGTCCCCTCTTCCAGGCTGGCCTCGAGCCTCAGTCTCGCCCCTCCCATCCTCCTACAAGTTCCCTCCTGGCTCCGCTGCTCAAGAGCACCAAAAACACATCCCCACCTCCCCGTTCATTCCAGAGCCCAGTTTCCCTACCGACCTTCAGGGCCTCCTGCTCACTCCACCCCCTCATGAGCCTGGGGGTTCTGCCAAGCCAGGCACAGCACCCAGAACTAGCATTCATCACCCCCTTTAATCTTCACAACAACCCCAAGTGTCTAGAACAGAGCCTGGCAGATAGTAGCTGCTCAATCTCTATATGTTGAGCAAATAAATGCTCCCTCTCTGGTAGCTACTGCTATTTTCCCCATTTTATAGATGAGGCAATTGAAACTTAGAGATGTTAAGTGATGTCTCTAAGCCATGCAGCCAGTGGGCAGTGGAGCTGGGCTGTCCACACCCTACCTGGCACTGCCTTTAAACATGCCCTGTACTCAGCCTCCCTGTGTTTATTCATGCTGTGTCTGTCTGGTACACCCTGTCCTGTCTTGTAAGGCCTGGCCCAAAGGCCACTCCTTGACCCTGATGTTGTGAAAATGCTGCCTCTGCATGAGACCCCTGGATGTGTCAGAGTCCCAGGACAGGGCCTTCACTACCTGCTACGGATTCTGGGCTGGGCAGATGCCAGCAATGGAGCTGCCTCTGGGGGGCTGTGTCTATTCGGTTCACTACGCTCCTCCCCATGCAGTGCCTGGCACCAGGGAGGCGCTCAGGAGTCCATGGTTGAAGGAAGGAAACTTTGCAACCCAGACAGTTCTGGAAGGTCCTAGTGGTCAGTGGCCAGGTTTCTGAGGCCCTTGTCTGTGCCCCAGCAAAAGATTTCTTGAGACTGGGAAACCTGCTGGAACCCAGCCCACATTACACAGGACAGTAAGGAGAGGGTCATGTGAGTATGTGTGGCACGTGAGTGTGTAAATACACATGTACACGGCCTCGTTGGAGGAGGTTTGCTCTAAAGGGGAGTCCGGGGCTACATACGTGTGTGCTTATGTGTTAGGGGCAAAGGAGAGGGGCGCGCGCACAGCTTTGAGGAGATCTGCTCTCTCAAGGTGCACGTGTCTGAATAGGTGTGTGTGTTTCAGGAGAATGTAATGTGTGTGTGAATGGCCTTGACCAAGGGGACTTGCTCAGTAAGGGGCATGTGTTTATGTGCACGTGTGTGTTTCATGTGCATGAGTGAGGGCATGTGTCAACGTGTGTGTGCACCTGGCCTCGGTGCACAGTGTGTGTGTACGTGTGAGATATGAGCATGTGCAGAATGTGCTGCAAGGAGAGGTTTACATCAATGTGTGTGTAAGAGGTGTGCCTGGGAACGTGGTGGGGGTGGATGCCCAGGGAGAGCAGTGGACTCATCCCCGACTTCTGCACCTGCCAGGCAAAGGGGCCCATTAGAGAAGCCGGGCTGTATTTTCAGTCCAGTGCTGTGTGAGAGCTCCTGGCAGCTGTGCTGGCTAACCTGTGAGTCACAAAGAGAGGACTATGCGATCTGACTGTCCCCTGGATCATAAAATGTGAGAGTTAAGACCAGAAGCAGCCTTGGAAGTCACATAGTTCTGTCCCTTGTGTTATAAATGATAAAAATCACAGAGGGGAAGCAACTTTCAAAGGCCACACAGTGAACTCGGGATAAAACAGAACTTGGATTTGTATCTGGGACTGGGGCTCCCCCACCCCCCACAACCCACTGCCAGGTCCCTGAGGAGGAGGCAGAGGGTTAACCACAGAGTAATTAATATCAGGCACCAGAGTATTATAAAATTTCATTCCCACTTTAATTAGGGGAACTTTTTTTTTTTTTAAATAGAAGTCTTTGTTGTGTCAATTAGTTGATTGACTATCATTGGTTTCTGGGTTAGGGAAACTTGATCTGCAGTGAATGAATTTGTTTATCAGGGAAAAGGAGCCAGGGGATGGAAAAAGAAATTCAATTAAGTGTCAGGCTGCTGAGTGACAGGCTGCATTTGATAGGACTTTTAGCTTAATTGCTTGTATTTCATTAAGAGATTTATTTATCGAGAGCATTCTTCATTTTAAAAATCTCAGGCAGTGTCTGAGTGGCTTCAGGCTATTTTTCTGCATTGATTGCAGATGCTGAAGTGTGGACCTGAAGAATTACCTGGGACCTCAAAGACATTCTGGTCCAGGCAAAGATCCTCCTTTTTCCTGGCTCCTGGGGCTTACCGTCTCCTTATCCCTCCTGTCCCAAAGTTATATCCAAAGTTTGGTAAGTGTTGCATTTCTCTGAGGAGAAAAGCTGGTGTTTCTTTTTTAGATCTTCAAAGGGATTTGAGTCCCAAAGGAAGTAATGCCCAACTAGGCTGATCACTTTGTTTTGTTCTTGGTGGTGGTTGTTCACTATAAAAATGGGTTTAGGGGCCGGCCCGTGGCTCACTCGGGAGAGTGCGGTGCTGATAACACCAAGGCCACGGGTTCGGATCCCATATAGGGATGGCCAGTTCGCTCACTGGGTGAGCGTGGTGCTGACAACACCAAGTCAAGGGTTAAGATCCCCTTACCGGTCATCTTTAAAAAAAAAAAAAAATGGGTTTAGTTGCATGCACATTTGTAAAATTGTATGTGAAGGCAGGGCTAAAAACTAAATCCATATTACTCTGCATTAACAAAAACGACTTTCAAAATATGTATCATGGAGAATAAAATCATCCCTACAAGATTTAATTTGAGAAAAGATTGCTATCAAGGTTTTTCAAGAATATCATATGAGCTCAAAAATGGATGTATTCTAAGTCAAACAGGTCCTTGCATCCTAGAGGTAAATAAAAAAATACATAATGTGACTTATTCAAGTTATTCTTTTCTGAAGGCTTCTTGATCCTCTTATTAGGAGAATTTCCCAATGCATAATCTATAATAATTATAGAGTGTGATCATCCTGTTTTATAAGTGAGAAAACTGAGGCTCAGAGAGGGCAAGAGGTTTTCCCAAAGACACACAGCCAGCCACAGGCAGAACCAGGACTAGCACCTGTTTCTCCTGCTTCTTTTCAAGAATCTGGCTCTATGTGGGGCCTCTGAAGTTGCTGGGCCTGCAGCGACGGTTCAGCAGTGCCTACTTTTCCTTTTGGTCTATTAGGGCAGGAGAGTAAAATAGTTAGGACTGACATCACCACCTGGATTTAAATCCTGGTCTACTGCTTATTATGTGACCTTAGACAAGTGCCTCAACCCCACTAGCAAACTGGGGATGGTAAGAGTATCTGTCTCACTGGGTTGTAGGAAGGACTCCACAGGATAGACCATGCAATGTATGTAGGACTGTATCCGGCACATAGTAAATGCTCAATAAATATCAGTTGTAATTATTACTGTGCTTCCAAATAAGATTTCATTTTTTAAATTTCAACTTCTCAATATACATTGTAGTCGATTTTCACGATCCTTTACCTATTCCTCCTCCCCCCTCCCTCTCTCCGCTCCCCCCAATCGTATCTGTTCACTTGTCTTAAAAAGTTCAAGGAACTGTTGTGATTGTTGTGTCTTCTTCCCCTCTCCCCACTCTATTTGTTTGTGTGTTTATTTATTTATTTAATTTTAGCTCCCACAAATAAGTGAAAACGTGGTATTTCTCTTTCTGTGCCTGACTTGTTTCACTTAATGTAATTTTCTTTAAGTCCATCCATGTTGTTGCGAATGGTAATATTTCATTCTTTTTTATAGCAGAGTAGTATTGCATTGTGTAGATATACCACAGTTTCCTTATCCACTCATNACTGTTTGAGGAACCTCCATACCATTTTCCATAGAGGCTGCACCATTTTGCAGTCCCACTGAAGTGTATGAGAGTTCCTTTTTCTCCGCAACCTCTGCAGCACTTATCATTCGCAGTCTTTTGGATATTAGCCATCCTGATTGGAGAGATGGTATCTCAAAGTGGTCTTGATTTGCATTTCCTGGATGCTGAGTGATGTTGAGCATTTTTTCATGTGTCTGTCAGCCATTCCTATATCTTCCTTTGAGAAATGCCTATTCAGCTCCTTTGCCCATTTTTAAATTGTGTTATTTGTTTTTTTTTTGCTGTGAAGTTGTTTGAGTTTCTTGTAAATTCTGGATAATAATCCTTTGTCAGATGTATATTTTGCAAATATTTTCTCCCACTCTGTTGGTTGTCTTTTCACTCTGTGGATTGTTTCTTTTCCTGTGCAGAAGCTTTTTAGTTTGATATAATCCCATTCGTTTATTTTTCCTTTAGTTGCCTGAGCTTTGGGGGTCCTATTCATGAAGTCTGTACCCCCTCCTACTTCCTGAAGTGTTTCCCCTGTTTTCTTTAAGGAGTTTTATTGTTTCTGGATGTATCCAAATATGACTTCGTTTGAAAAAAAGGTTTCTAATTCTTAAAAATCATTAGGGAACATTGTCCTGCAGTAAGAACCTCAATCCGGTTCTTAAGAAGAAATAACTTACTCCAGAAAATGGGTGGATTTGATCCCAGTCCATGATGAATGCTGATGAATCCAGAGTCACCTCCTTGGGCTTTGCTCTTTCTGGCACTGCCTTAGTCCCTGAGTATTTTTATTTTCTTCTCTACAAGTAAACATTATTCATGGTTCTCCTTCACACCTCATCCCCTTTTCCCTCCTTCTCTCCCTTATTTCTCTCTATTTTCCTTCCTTCCATCTGCTTGGTGTGGGAGCTGGCTTTATAGTCTCATAAAGAGCTGATTGGGCACATCTCTTTCCAACTCTGCATTTAGCAATGTCATGTTGGTGGCTTGAAATTAGCCATGCTGGGAATATTTACACCACGGAAATTTGAGGACACTACAAATAAAGGTTTATTGTCATTTGTTTGTTTTTTTGGATACCTGTTTTGCAGCACATCATTGCACTTGGCTGTCCCGCCATCATGCATCCATCTCTCTGTATGTCCATCTATCCATCCAACATTTATCAAACACTTCTTGTGTGCCAGGCCCCATACAAAGTCTACTGGGAGGGCAGAACTGGCCACAGCCTGCTCCCTGCCCTTGAGGAATTGACAGTTTAGTGGAACAGACACCCTACATCTGTCTCGTATTCAAGGACTATACTGGACGTCATCTCATTTGGTGATCATGGTCAGTATTGTTATCTCAGTGTAACAACGGAGGGGATCAAGGCTCAGAGAGGTTAAATGAGTTGCCTGAGGTCATACGGCGGGCTGTACACTCATTTGTTTACCCGTATGACAAGTCATAATATTCAGCTTACCGAGGTGCTCAAATCCAGCCAGAATGTCAAGGTGAAAACAGATTTTCAAACCTGTCTTTCAGAAATAAGCCTTCTTAAAAAAAATAATAATAAAAAGAAAGAAAAGGAAAGCGTAGGGAAAGTTATTTTTCCATCTTGCTTAGATGGGGACCGTTTTGAATTTATTTTTTCAGATTGAACAATCGTTCCTCAAATGGATAGTGATAGGTGATCTAAAAAATAATCTTTAAAAATGTCGCCGAGTTGGGCATTTCCTCCGGGTGACATAACTCAGTGTGACAGAATGCATTTAAATTCACAGAAAGGAAACTGCGGCAAGGAGCGGTGTGGAAGTGTTTGTGCAGGCTGCGGGCTCCTTAACCCTCTCCTCTCCCCAGCCTCTTCCCTCGCTCCACTGCCTGTGGGCTGCAGGCACTTTCTCTTGGCTCACCCCCCCC
>NW_007728527.1:155439-159317 GCF_000696425.1 Galeopterus variegatus | reverse complement strand
GGCCCCCCCCCCCCCCCCGCCTCCCCCAACCCTGAGCACAGAAAGCACTTCTTTTGTAGACCTGGGTCCCAGATGTGGGCAGCTGATAGGCCAGGGGGAGAGGGTGCAGATTTCCTGCAGGCCAAAGCAAAAGGTGCTGGGACCTCTTGGAAGGTGAGGCTCTCTTTCTCTCTGGATTCCTGACTGTTCCCCCACATGGCCACCATGGTAACAAGGAGTGGGCTTGCCCTGAGAAGGCTACCGTGAGGCCAGGTGGGGTTCTGGGACAAGGATCTGCTGTAACGCAGAGCACAGCATCCGTGGATCCTAAACCACGATTCCCCCCTGGTTTGGTGGATGGCCTCCCTCCACGAGGCAGACCCCAGGGCCATGCGAGGCATGCCGATGAGAGCGTGGACGGGCAGCACAGCGCTCAAGACCCTGGAGTTTCTGTGTGATATTTAATTGTGTTTCCCAAGGCGTGTTCTCCTGTCTGCACACTGATTTCTCTTTTCCTGCATCCTGCCTGTCATTCTGGCCCTGGAGAAAGATGAGGGTAGATACCACCTTAGGAAAGAAGAGGAGGATCTGATGGAGGGGGTGTCTTAGGACAGGTTTTCTAGAGGGGATCCTTGTGTGGTGACTTATTGCAGAGCACTCTAGGATAAGGGGAGTGAGGGAAGCCGGACAGGGGAGGGAAAGGACCTGAAGCCAGAGACCAGCTTCAGCCTGATCCACAGGGAGCTCTGGCACCTGATTTGTACCAGATTAGTCCTCACGTGAGGCTGGGGGCTGGTATTTGTACTCCCATCAGTCACTGGTTGCCACTGTTGGAGGTGGCAGTGGGAGGAGAGTAACCCCCTAGGCAGATCTCCAGAGAAGGGGACAGTATTAGCCTTTAGTGACCAACACTCATGGGATCTGGGAGTTAGGGACACTAGTCTGGTAAAGGGGATGTGGGTTGGGAGCCAACAGCATCCCCTACAGGGACAGCCCCAACTGGACAGGAGGAGAAGGAGGAGGAGCGATTCCCTGTCCTGCCCTGTAGACTGTGGGAGAGGAGGGAGGCAGAGAGAGGGGAACAGGCAGGAGATGCCATGCAAGGGCAGGGCAGCAAGGGGTGAGGCTGGGGAGAGGAGAGGGTCACCCAGAGAGGGGAGACGGCCCAGATGGCAGGTTGGAGAGACCCTGAGGCCTTTGCTTGGCTTCCTGCTTGGGACTCCAGGAAGAGACGGCAGTGTAGAAGGTCCCTGAAAGGTAAGGAGGGCAGCAAAGGTGGTTCAGGCAGAGGGAAGGCTCCAACTGTGTAGGTTCAAGCCAAGAGCCTGTCACCAGGGCAGCTGCAGTGGGAGGTGAGGGGATCCTACAGCAGAGGCTCCTGGCAGGGGACAGATGGGGCCCAAGGGTGAAGCTGCACTACTGGTAGGATTCAGATGGGGGTCAAGACATTCAGAGAAGACCCCAGACCTGGTCCTGATGAGCTGATGGAGAATAACAGTAGACTTATAAAAGCCAAAATGATCCTAGGATCAGGCCCTGTGGCAGAAACTACTGGCGTTCTACCCGTCAGTCATCTGTGTTATCTTCCCAGCGTGGGATGGTTGCTAGGAGGTGACTGCCCAGACAGGAGCTAGATTTCCCAGTTAACCTTGCATGTGACATGTGACCGGCCATGTGACAGGTCCTCACCAACAGAACGTGAGTGGTGGTGGCGCATGTCGGTTCTACGCAATAGCTTTTGAGAAGTAGTGGTGGGGGTGGGGTTCTTCTTACTCTCTATTTTCCCAGTGTTTAGAAGATGACTCTGTGGTCTGAGAGGTTGGCAGAGCCCAAAAGGGAAAGAGCCTGGGTCTCTGAATCATAACATGGAAGAAAGCCACCCACAGACTAGGAATCACCTCACTGGACTGTGAGCAATGGGAAAAATGTCTACTGTGTTAGGCCATTGAAATGTGGGGGTCTAATCAAGACAGAAGCTAGGGTTGCCCTGACTATTATAGGCCTGGCCAAGCATCTCCAGCAGACACAGCTGGTGCACACCCAGGCACAGCACAGGGCCAGCTCTGCACCCACACTGCCTCACTAACCCCTCCCCTGGAACAAAATTTCACATAAAGTCCTCTTTTAATGACCCAGGTGCCACCTGGAAAGGAAGAGATAGGGGAAGAGATCTGAAAGTTTTACTTATAAAAGACAGTCTGAGGTGAGAGATCGTTTAAATATTTGCTGTGCAAAGTGTGGTCCCTGGACCAGCAGTCTCAGGATCACCTGCAGCTTGTCCAGACTCTCAGGCTGCTGAATCAGAATCTGCATTTTAACAAGATCTCCAGGTGGTTTGTGTACACACTTAAAGTGGGAGATGCTCTCCTTAGGAAAAGGTATTGCATCAGGAGATGTGACCCTGGCTGTGCAGACAGTGGAAGAACAGCACAATATATTCATTCATTTAATCTTCTGTTTGTCACTTCATTTGTTCTTTCAACCCATCATGGTATTAAATGTCTATTTTCCAGGCCATGTCCTGGAGAAATGAGGAAGACATAGCTTGCTTTCTACTGGGACAAAGCAGACACTGGATATAAAATTACACAAATGACTTACTACAATTGCAGTAAGCCCTACAAAGAAAACGTATAGGTGACATGAAAGCATAAAATAGGGAACCTGACCTGATCTGGGGCTCAGAGAAAGCTTCCATGAGGAAGCAACATTGAAGGTGAGACATGAAGGAGAAATAGGCATCAGGTCAAGGGTTTGGATCCCCATGCCAGCCAGCTGCCACACACACACACACAAAAGTCATCCAAGTGAAGAATGGGGAACAGTAGAGTTCTAGGCAGAAGGAACAGCATGTACGAAGGCCCTGAGGCAGGAAGAGCTCAGAGATTTTGAGGACTTAAATTTAAAAAAATTTTTTTTAAAAAAGCTCAGCAGGAAAAAAAGAAAATTACACACACACACACACAATTCTTGCTCTGACCTTGAGAAGAGTAAGACAGAGAGAGAAAGAGCGTGAGTGGGGTAGGATGGGACAGAGAGATGGAGGTAGGGGTGAGACCCTGCAGGCCCTCGTAGGCCATGATAAGGATTTGGGTGTTATCCTAAGAGCAGAAGGGCATCCTTGGAAAGGATGTTTAGGGTAACTGGTAAGAAGAGCATGATTCTGCCACTTTCTAGCTGCGAGGCCTTGGGCAAGTTACTTAACCTTATAGCACCCCGATTTCCTCCTCTGTAAAGGGAGAAGAGCATCGCATCTTGTAGGGTGGTTTTAGGATTAAATGAGCTGATCTGTGTAAAGGCTTCTAACAGCCAATAGCACATAAGAATGCACAATTACTGCCGAAGGGTTTTAATCAGGAGAATAATGTGATAAGATTCATGCTTCAAGACATCCCTGTCATGGCTGCATGAAGGAAAACTAACCTGCGGAAGGGAAAGAGTGGGAGCCGAGAGCCAAGTTAGAGAAGATTCCAGCCACCCAGGAGCAAGATGATGGTGCTCAGACACCAGTCTCAGGGTGGAAGCAGATGGAAAGAGGACTCATGAACAGGACTTATTGGATGCAAGGGAGGGGACATGAGGCGGAGGAGTCAAGGGTGACTCCAAGTTTCTAGTTTGGGCACCTTGGTGGATGGAGTGCCAGGTTTTCAGTGGAAGGTGATGAGTTAAATTTTGGACATGTTGAATCTGAGATATCCAAGAGACATAAAAATGGAGATACTGAACAAGGAGACAAGATGTGGGGCTGGAGACTTATATTTAGGAGCCACTGGCATAAAGATGGCAACTAAAACCATGGGTAGAGACGAAACGACTCAGGGAGAGTGTACAGAGTTTGGAGTTTGGAGTCACATAGACTTGGGTTTGACTGTCCACCCCAATCCGGCTGTGTCATTTGG
>NW_007728527.1:151688-154418 GCF_000696425.1 Galeopterus variegatus | reverse complement strand
GAGTTTGGAGTCACATAGACTTGGGTTTGACTGTCCACCCCAATCCGGCTGTGTCATTTGGGAGAGTTATTTAACTTCTCTGAGACTCAGTTTCTGATTTGACAAACAAGTATAATTATACCTTGGCAATAGCCAAGTGATGTAAATGAGACAGTGTGTATGAAACACCTGGCACAGAGCTCAGTCAGTATTAGTCACTTTTCCCTTTTAAATCTCCCCTTCCTCACTCATTACACACATTTTTTTTCCACTTTGGTTTCTGAAGGCTCCTTCATCCAGAGTACACCGCAGGCCTGCTCATACCTGTTGCCCAGGTGCTGAACCCCAACTCGTCCACGTCCAGATGGGAGCATGGTCACACCAGGTAAGGCTGCCGCCCACAGGAGAACGAATCATATTGTGAAATGAACACTGGTCTCTGAGTCCGTCAGACCTTGATTCAAGACTCATCTCTGCCTCCCACTTGCTTGGGACCTCAGGAAAGTCACTGCCCCTGTCAGAGTCTCGGGCATTTCATCTGCAAGGTGAAGACTTAGGTGATTCTGCTCTGTATTAGTTTACTAGGGCTGCTGTAACAAATCACCACAAACTGGGTGGCTTAAAACAACAGAAATGTATTGGCTCACAGTTCTGAAGGCTAGAAGTCTGAAGGCAAGGTGATGGCACGGCCATGCTCCTCTGAGACCCAGAGCAGAATCCTTCCTTGCCTTGTCTTAGCTTTTGGTGTCTACCAGCAATCCTTGGCGTTCTGTGGCTTGCGGCTCCATGACTCCAATTCCTGCCCCTGTAATCACATGATGTTCTCTTCTTGTGTGTTTCTGTATCTGTATCTCTTCTTATAAGGACACCAGTCATATTGGATTAAGAGCCTATCCTTCCCTAGTATGACCTTATCTTAACTAATTACAATTGCAACAGCCCTATTTCCAAATAAGATCACATTCTCAATAACTGGGGCTAGGACTTCAACATATCTTTTTGGGGGCATAATTAAACTCAGAANTCTGATGGCCTCCCCATCCTGTAGAATATCCTACCGGTCCACTCCTTTGAAGAAGTCATGTCTGTGGAGGCTAGAAAACAATAAGGGGTGGTATCCAAGAGGTCTTCTTGGGATTCAAAAACCCATGGGCAGTCGGACTCCTTGCTATTTACCCAGATGAGTTGAAACTTATGTCCACACAAAAACCTGTCTCTGAACTTTGATAGCAGCTTTGTTCATAATTGTCAAAACTTGGAAGCAACCAAGATGTCCTTCCATAGGTGAATGGATAAGCAACCTGTGGTACCTCCCTGCATGGAGATTCAGTCATTTAAAAAAATCTATCAAGCCATGAAAAAACATGGAGGAATCTTAAAGACATATTGCTAAGTGAAAGAAGCCAGTCTAAAAAGGCTACGTACTGTGTGATTCCAGCTGCACGACATTCTGGAAAAGGCAAAACTATGGAAACAGTAAAAGGATCAGTGGTTGCCAGGGGTTTGGGAGGAGAGAGGAGGGGTAAGTAGGTGGAGCACGGGGCATTTTTAGGGCAGTGAAACTATTTGGTATGATAGTGTAATAGTGGATACATGACATGCATTTGTCAAAGCCCATAGAATGTACAACACAAAGAATGAACACTAATGTAAACTATGGACTTTAGTTATAAATAATATATTAATATTCTTTCATCAAGTGTAACAAGTGTACTACATGAATGCAAGATGTTAACAATGGGGCAACTGTTTGGGGAGATGGAGGAAGAGAGGGAATATATGGGAATTCTCTGTACTCTGCTCAATTGTTCTGTAAACCTAAAACTTCTCTAAAAAATAAAATCTATTAAACAACAAACAATAAACAAAATCCCCTCATGGGCCACTTTGGGGAAGCTGCTGTGGTCTAAGGGTGTAGGTCCTCTTGAGATTTCCCTTGTGAGGCAGAAGCCCCCAGTGCCTAATGTGGCTTTTCACATCTGGGTGGCTCTCTTGCAACCAGTGACCATGCTATCTAAAATGCTCCCAGCTTTGAATAGAGCTGCAGGCAAGAGGAGGTCTCATAGCTGGTTCAACAACTGTGCAAGTGACCCCATCCCTGGGCAGGCTGGTGACAGATCAGGGTGCTGTTTGCAGCCTGTGGAACATCTTGAGAATCCCAGCTGATGGTGCTAGATAGGGCCAGAACTAGGGTAAGGCAAGTGAGGCACTTGCCTGGGGCACGAAATTTAAGGGAGTAGCGAAAATAACCTCAGTAATCAAGATAGATAATATTTTAATGCAGTGTTTTTAAAAGTAAAAATTAATGCACAAAAATTCATTGGAAACAAAATATCAAAACTTTAAGTAGACAGGCTCCAATCCTGCACTTGCATGACTCGGCTGCACTTGCATGACTCGGCTTCACTCATCTCGCTCTGATCGTGGCTCCATCAGATCCTGTATTTGTTTAATATTTTGATATTTTATTCATCATAGTTTTTTTGCAGCAATTTTCATTTTAAAAATTATTTCAACAAAATAGTTTATCTTGATAACGGCAATTTTTGGCACCTCCACTTATATTTTGTGCCCAAGGCGAGTCCCTGACTTGCCTCACCCTAGTCCAGGCCTAGCCCCTATGCCTTTCAATCATCAGGTATACACACGCACACACGCACACACACACATGCACGCACACACACACGCACACACACACACGCACGCACACACACATGCACACACGCACACACACATGCACGCACACACACG
>NW_007728527.1:149181-151650 GCF_000696425.1 Galeopterus variegatus | reverse complement strand
GGCCTAGCCCCTATGCCTTTCAATCATCAGGTATACACACGCACACACGCACACACACACACATGCACACACACACACGCACGCACACACACATGCACACACGCACACACACACGCACACACACACACGCACGCACACACACATGCACACACGCACACACACATGCACGCACACACACGCACACACACATGCACGCACGTGCACACACACACGTACACACACACGCACACACACACACGCACACATGCACGCACGCACACACACACACGCACGCACACACACACATACATTTTTTTTATTGAAACATAATTGAATATATGCACGCACGCGCACACACACACGCACACACGCACGCACGCACACACACACACACGCACGCACACACACACATACATTTTTTTTATTGAAACATAATTGAATATACATATTTGTGGGGTACAGAGTGCAGGCTAATACAGTCATTCTGTAAACATTTATTAACCATCTATATATGCCCTATACCAGTGGAGAAGATAACTTTCCCATGGGTGTCCACCCTCCCCATTCCCTGGCCAGCCCCATTGCTCGAGGGGCTCATGACCATGCGGCCATGGCAGTAGGCACGCATCCAATTCCAAGACTTCCTGGGCTGTCCCTGCTGTTCAGTGCCCAATGTTCCAGCAGCGGACATCTTCACCAAACCCTCAATGGGGTACCATACCACAAAGAGGGGACCTGGTGGCTGGTTGATAAATTGGCCCCTATTTGCTATGGAGAAGAAGCATTCATTTTTACCAGAGTAGATACTTATTCTGGATTTCCATTTCCACCATGCCCTGAAAGTGTCACCACCCATGAATTTGTTAAACGCATCTCCATAGCCACAAATTTCCTCTGACCACAGTGAGAACAGGGAGACAATGGGCATGCTCATGGGTTTTGCCATTTTTAACATGTAGATGTGAAGCAGTCAGCTTGGTGGAAGAGTGAAATGGCCCACTGAAGACTCAGCTCTGCCACCTTTAAGGCTGGGCTCCTGTTGTGCAAGATATAGTTCATGTTCTGAAGCAGCAACTAGAATCTAATGTGCTGTTTTCCATGGCCAGAATATACAGGTCCTTGTCCTTGACTCTGGATTATTTCCACTCAGAGACCCTGAATTGGAGCTGAGACCATTGCTTGCCCAAGTCCTGTTCCCTACCCAGCAGTCTAGACCCCAACCTGTGTTCCTGTGTGGAGGGTATCTACCATTTCTTACCATCTTCTTCTGGCAATGAGACATATCCTGTAGAATTTTGGGAGAGGTCTGGACTCTAGCTCTAAACTGGAAGATTCCAGAACCAGGACGCTTCTGCTGGCCTCATGGTGTTCATGATCTCTAACTAGAGACCCTGATATCTGGTTACTCTATACCCCCATGGTTTGCTCTGAGTACAGGATTGCTATGTACAAGAGTATAGGCTGTGCACTGCACAAGCTCAGAAGACACCATTCAAATGGAGTAGATGTGAATGGTGCCTTTCGAGTTATGCAGTGCAGCAGTCTTGCCTGAGCAGTGAGGGATGAGGTGACCACACCCTTAGGGAACTTGTACCAAGACATTTAAGGGAAGGGGCATGGCAAGCTGACTCTGGTGCCTGAGATCAAAGTGATGATAACAACAACAACAACAACAAAAATAACATTTATTTAATGTTTTGAAGCATTGTGCTAAGCCTTTTACATACATTATCTCAGTTAATCCTCACAACAACCCTGTTAGGTGATGTTAATATTACCCCCATTTTACAGATGGGGAAACTGAAACTCAGTGAGGTTGGGTAGTTCGCCAAGGGCACACAGCTGGAGAGTGGTGTAGCCAAGATTTGAACCCAGGCAGTGTAACTCCCCAGCCTTTCTCTTAAACAAGACCCAACACTGGTGTATTCCTGACTTTATTTCAAGACTGGGAACTGGATCAGCCTCAGAGGAATCTAAGACCTTGCCAGGATCCTAAACATGGTACGGGGGAAAGAAATTTAGAACTAGGCAAATGTGTGCCAAAGCCACATTCCACCATTTGCCAATGTGACTTTGGCTCCATCTCACAATCTCTCTGACATTCATTATCTGATTGAGTGGGCCTTTCATAGCTGACAGGTATTGAACACTCACTGGATGTCAACCACATGACCTCACTCGGGCCTCATGACAGGTCCTCCAGGGGTCCGCTCTGCATAGGCCTGTGGCCTGGAGTGACATCTGCACGAGAACAAGTGTGGAGGAGCTTTCAAAGTGTCAACATTCCATGCACACGTGTTCACAGGCAAGAGTGACAGTTGCAAAGTCTACCGAGCCCGACTTGATCGAGGCACTCTGCTAAGCACATTCCCTGCATCTCGCGAAATCCTACAAATGGATACTGCTGTTATTTTCACTTGCAGATGCACCTGAACTGAAGTCAAAGATGTGAAGCGACCTTCTCTGCGTCACAAAGCTGACAGCTGGTGG
>NW_007728527.1:147481-148585 GCF_000696425.1 Galeopterus variegatus | reverse complement strand
CTGAACTGAAGTCAAAGATGTGAAGCGACCTTCTCTGCGTCACAAAGCTGACAGCTGGTGGAGCTGCTTTTCAGCTGAGGCAGGCTGACTGAAGAGCTCATGCTTTTCACTTCAAATGACAGTGCCAGTGGCCTCTCCAGATGGTCTTTCTTCACAAGGCACTGCCCACCACCCACCTTTGGCTGGAACATGTTAGGAGGTGAGGACAGGGGTAGAGAGACTCAAGGGAAAGAAGCAGCTAATTCTTTCTCATCAGAGCCGCAGCCTACGGCATTCATGTGATTGGTCCATAGTTTCTCCCAAGGGTGGTTTTCATTGTTCCTCATGATCCAGAAAAATGCTTGGGAACACAATGGGTGCCAGAGAAGCCAAATCTGCCTCCTATTGAGACAAGAGCTTGGGCACAAGGAGGAAGCCCTTGGATGGTTGAGTTTTCTCCTTTGCTGTTGCCAAGGGCTTCTTTTTGATTTCATCTTTATTTGGGGCCGTTGATAGGGAAGAATGAATTATAAAAAGACTTACTGTCAAGGCTTGTCATTAGGTGGCCTCTTCATTTGCTGGCTTCTCCTGCTAGGTGTTTAATAGCAGCCTTGGCAGTGTTTCGTGACTTGCCCAGAGCTCTAAGTGAGGTCCCTAGGTACCCACATGGCCCTGGAAATCTCTGGGAGAAACTTTTCACATATGTTGTGTAGTGGATTGAATTATGTCCCCCCCAAGCTCATTGAAGCTGGAATTGTATACCCCATGTTTTATGTATTAGGAACTTAGCTCCCACTGTGGCTGTTAAGAGGGTGGGAAATCCTATTATGGTAATTGAGAGGTGGAGCCTTGAAGAGGTGATTGGATTGTAGGAACATGCAGTAGTGAATGGGTTAAAAGTGGTGGTCAGGGGTGTGGTTCTGAGGGCTTTAAAAGAAGAGGAGAGTCTGTCTCTCTCTGTGCTCTCTCTGCTTCCACCATCTTGCAGTGTGAGACCCCTGGGTCACTGTTGCCACAACCAGATGGACTTTGGACTTCCTAGCCTCAGAAACTTTTTTTTTAAAATTTTTTTATTTTATTTTATTTTTTTGTTAAATTTTTATTTTGTCAATATACACTGTATAT
>NW_007728527.1:141252-143606 GCF_000696425.1 Galeopterus variegatus | reverse complement strand
CACAGCGCACGGCTCACAGGATCGCGCTGTCTCCTGGCACGGCCGCTCCAGACCCGTCGCCATCTTGGTCCCCCCTAGCCTCAGAAACTTTAAGCAATAAATTTTGTTTTCTTTATAAAATACCCAGTTCCATGTATTTTGTTATAAGCAACATAAATGGACTAATACACCTTGACAGGTGGGAATACTGAGACCCACAGATGTGTGACAGAATTTTGCATTAAGAAGGAGGCAGCCAGTTTGGTCACTTGGGGCGTGGGGACAGGTGCATAGGGCAAGGTTGTTGGTTACACCCTAGGGGATTTCTTGTAAATAGGAAAGATGTTTGGACAGTGGGGGATCAAACATCAATAAAGGTGTACTACCCAGGGATGAGGCCCAACCTCCAGTCCTGACTTGGTTCCTGACAGGCATAGAACCTCCCATAGACTGAATTCTGGCTTAAGCATTGAATGCCGGGCTACAGTTCTTCTCTGCACCTCGTCCCATGTGATCTCGGGGAGTCTCTCAGTCTTTCTGTGCCTTGGTTCCCTTATCTATTATGGGGACAATGAAACCAACCATTGGAGCTTCTGGTGCTTGCTAGTGTGGCTAGTGTTTGCCTGGCCGGCCCTCCTCTCCACCTCCCTTCTTTCTCATTTCCCAACTCTACTTGGTGCTCAAGGGGGCTTCCAATCTTAGCATTGCCAGTGCCTTGCACAGGGCCTGACCCACAGTAGAGGCTGATAATGCAAACTGAATTAATGAATTAGTGAAGAAATGAATGCTGATAAACAGACTGCCTGGGTGGAAGTAAAGAGCTGGAAACAGACACGTGGGTCTTGCGCAAGTGTTCAAGAGCCCCTTGGGAGACCAGTCATTCCATCTGTCTTGGGATTTTTATATTCCAATGACTTATTTAGTGCGGTGAGTGATCCTTGTCCCTAACAAACTGTAGACCTCAGCAGAAAAAGCCATGCAAATGTTATCCATTCAGATGATGAAGTGAGGAGTTTCTATTGTCTGGGCAATTAGAATTTATTCTGACTATTTATTCTAAATATAAGTTCTGATTGGCTAGAGCAGCAGCTATCACAGAGAGATGGCCCCCTAGACCAGGTCTTTAACACTCTTAAGAGCTCGAGGGGATGCAGGAAGGGCTGGATCAAGAGGACATCCTGAGGGAGCTGTGTTGCTGACTCTGCACATCTCCAGAAATCTCGGTTTGCTCTTTTGCAGAATGGAAGTGCTGGATTAGCATCTCTGTCGCTCCAAACTATCAGAGATACCAGGGAAGTATTATCTACGTATCAACACTCCTGACTGGCTGAGGTAGAATCTAGTCCTTATGGCACTGACATTCTGCAATATTGGGTTTTATGATTATGTTGCCTTACTTAGGGCTAGTGAGAAAAGCAGGCAGACCCAAGAGAGCCTTGTAGGCCCTCACATGAGTTTTGCTTTCCTCTAAGATGGGAGCCTATGGAGGTTTTCAGGGACAAGTGATTTGATTTGACTCAGGCTTCGAAAAGAACCCCCTGGCAGCAATATTGAGGAAAATCTAGAAGGGGGCAAAGGTGGAGGCGGGATGGGCAGAGAAGAGGGCATTACCTGGTCCAGGTAAGAAGTGAGGGTGGCCTGGACCAGGGTGTTGGCGACAGAGGTGGTAACAAGGAGTTGGGTTCTGAATCTATTTGAAGTGTAGCACCCCCAGAGTTTGATGTTAGTAAGAAGAAGTCAGGGGTGATATCAAGGTTTTGGTCTGAACAACAAGAACAGTGGAGAGTTACTTCTTCCCAAGATCGAGGGGATACACAGCTTTGGGGTGTGGGGGCCATAGGAATCGGGAGCTTGGTTTTGGACATGGTATGTTTGAGGTCCTTGTTAGACATCCAAATGGAGAAGTTGGGCAGAAGGTAGTTAGGTGCCCAACTGTGGAATTCAGAAAAGACTTATGGGCTGGAGGTAGAAATGGGAAATGCTTACATCTACATGTAACTTTTCAAGGCTTTTGGAAATAATTGTTCAATTCTTTTTCAGAAAGATTCATGAATCAACACTCTCTCTAGAGGGTATGGAAATTCCAAAATGCTGGTATTAACTAAAAAAAAAAAAAAACAAACCCCAAATCCCATGCCAATTTGGTAGGTGAAAGATGGTGTCTGGGGCCGGCCCAGTGGCACACTGCTACAGTGCGCCGCTTGGGAAGCGTGGCGGCGCTCCCGCAACAAACCCCAAATCCCATGCCAATTTGGTAGGTGAAAGATGGTGTCTGGGGCCGGCCCGGTGGCACACTGCTACAGTGCGCCGCTTGGGAAGCGTGGCGGCGCTCCCGCCGAGGGTACAGATCCCACATACAGAGTGGTTCCCGCTCA
>NW_007728527.1:137093-140293 GCF_000696425.1 Galeopterus variegatus | reverse complement strand
CTGGTTCCCGCTCACTGGCTGAGCGAGGTGCGGGCGCAACACCGAGGGTTGTGATCCTGTTGCCGGTCCCGGTCCGGTATGGGCGCGACACTGAGGGTTGCGATCCGTTGCCGGACACGAAAAAAGACAAAAAGGAAAAAAAAAAAAAAAGAAAGAAAGATGGTGTCTGAATATTTTAATTTGCATAGCTTGGATTTCCTATGCAATTAACTTCTTTATATCTTTTAGCCATTTCTATTTCATCCCCTGTGGATTGAATGGTCATGTCCTTTGTTCATTTAAAAAATAAAAATGGGGTGTTTCTCTTCATATTGGTGAGGAAAAAGTTTTAGATGTTATGTTCTTTGTTATAGGA
The DNA here is from genome assembly GCF_000696425.1 of Galeopterus variegatus. NCBI lineage: Eukaryota > Metazoa > Chordata > Mammalia > Dermoptera > Cynocephalidae > Galeopterus > Galeopterus variegatus. The sequence goes on along the minus strand of NW_007728527.1, from coordinate 139,938 downwards.
CAAATAGTTTTTTTGAATTTTAATTTCATTTGTGGTGCTTCCTGACACATAGAAGATTGGCATCTTAATGTAGTCAGTGTGTAAGTTTTTTTCCTTTTTGAGTTCTTTCTTTTGCTTTTTCTCCTTTTGCTTGGAAAAACATTCTTCTGATTTCAGAAAAATATTAATCTCTATTTTATTCTATTTTTATGGTTTAATTAAAATAATAACTCTTTGATTCGCGATATATGGTATGAATCCCTGAATTTTTTTTTTTTTTGCCCCAAATCGTTAATGAACTGTTCCTGCATCATTTATTGAGCATTCCACAAAATTTCCCATTAATTTAAATGCCACTTTAATCGATACTAAATTCTTACACTTGGGCCTCTTTCCAGGCTTTTTATTTTTCGTAACTATGTCTATTCTTCTGCACTATTTTAATTATTATAATCTTACAACCCATTTCATACCCATATCTGGTAGATAAAATCTATAATTTATTTATATTTTTGAAATTTTTCTTTATTATTCAGCCTCTTTTACTTTCGCATTCAAACTTTAGACTAACATTTTTAAATTCCAAAAGGTTTCCAGCCAAGTTTTAATTGCAATTCCATTAAGCTTTCATATGACTTTGAGCAGAATCAACAGCTTCGTAATATCGTTTTCTCACCCTTGAATATCATATGTTTTCTATCTATGCAAGTCTTTTTTTATGCTCACTTCAAAGTTTTGTCACTGCTTCAAATACTTCTGCATATATGTTAACGATTTTATTCCTAGGTAAAAAAAAAAATCTATATCTGTCTGTCTATCCATCTATCTGTCTATCTATCTACCATTTATCACAGTGGTTCTCAACTGGAGGTGATTTTGTCTCCCAGGGGACATTTGACAACATCTGGACATATTTTTCAGTTGTCACAACTGGAAACCAGATACTAGAATCTAATGGGTAGAGGCCAGGGATGCTGCTAAATATTCAACAATGCGCAGGACAGCCCCTACACAAAGAATTATCCAGCCCCAAATATCAGTAGTGCTGAGGTTAAGAAACCTGATCTACCTACATTGTGAGTGGAGTCTTTCACCCATGACGCTGTCCTCCTAGTGTAGCCATATTTTGTTCAGTAACAGGGGAGACTCTGCTAAGTGTTGTGAGGGTTGGTACACTGTCCTCTGGGTGTCTGCTCCTAGCCCTGGCTGCATCCCTGACCTGCACAGAGCCCAAGAGCACAGAGGTGTGTGGTCCTCCACCCTGCCTCAGGCTGGTGCAGGTTTCTTAGAGACACTCGGTGTCCTAAAGGAAGCCAGTCTTCCGGGGAAAGAACAGGGAAGGCCCAAAAGAAAATTCATGCTTCCATTTAAATAAACTTCAAGACTGGCAAACTCATTTCTGGGTATAGAAATCAGAGAAGTCGTTGCTGGGGGTGGGAGAGAAAGACTGACTGGAAGGGGCCACTGTGGGGGGATTATTTCCAACGCAAAGGGCAATTTTGGGGGGATTATTTCTGGTACAATGGGCCTACATGTCAGATGGAGAGTGTTTTTCCCCAGTACTTTTTATTCCTTCAAAAACAAGGCACAGCTATAGCTGAAGCCCCTTTGGATCCCTCTCCAATCTCATTCCCTCCCTCCCTCCCCAGAGGCAGCCAGCGTCCTGAAGTTGGTAAGTATCTTTTGCATTCATATTTTTATACTTTTCCAAACAGTGTAGTTTTGTGTGTTTTTTTTCCCATTTTAAAAAAATTATGGTGAAATACACGTAACACAAAATAACCATCTTAACCATTTTTAAGTATACAGTTCAGTGGCATTAAGTCCATTCAGATCATTGTGTAACCGTCACCACCATGCATCTCCAGAAATTTTCATCTCGCAAAACTGAAACCGAATACCCATTAAACACTAATTCTCCATTGCCCCCTTCTCCCAGCCCCTGGCAACCACCATTCTCCTTTCTGTTCCTATGATTTCCTTACTCTGGGCACCTTGTATAAGTGGAATGGTACAGTGTTTATACATCTTGGCTATTGTGAATAATGCTGCTAGGACCATGGGAGTACAAATATCTCTTTGAGACCTTGCTTCCAATTCTTTCGGGTATGTACCCAGAAAAAGAACTGCTGGCTCATATGGTAATTCTATTTTTAATTTTTGAGGAACCACCATACTGTTTTCCACAGTGGCTGCACCTTTAACATTCCCAGCCGCAGTGCCCAAGGGCTCCAGTTTCTCCACGTCCTCACCACACTTGTTTTCATCCTCATTGCTGCTAATGGGCATGAGGTGATATCTCATCGTAGCTTTGATTTGCTCTAATGATTCCTGATGTTGAGCACCTTTTCATGTGCTTATTGGTCATTAGTATATCTTCTTTGGAGAAATGTCTATTCAAGTCCTTTGTCCATTTTTGAATCAGGTTTTTTTTTTTCATTGTTGAATAGTGTGTTTTTAAACATTATATTTCAAGTATGATACTGTGTATGTCATCTTGCATTTTCTTTTTCACTTGATATTTTTTTCTACTTAGTTCATATTAAGTGCTGTATAGTATTCTGTGGTGTGCACATACGTCTATTTGCCCCGCCTCCTATAATTGGACGTTTAGGTGGTTTCCAGTCGTTCATCATGACAACGCTTCAGTGAACATCTCTTCTTGTTTCTGTACATTTATTTTTAACCAGTTGTAATATTGTTTTTCAGTTGGCCCTCTTTAGTTCTCTAGAAAGACGATATTATCATGGATTGAAAATGATACTTTTGTTGCTTTATCTCCTATAGCTATGATTCATATCTATTCTTAGTCCTTTTTCATTGCTTAGAATTTTCAGAATAATAGTACACAGTGGTGGGAACAGTG
>NW_007728527.1:134139-136708 GCF_000696425.1 Galeopterus variegatus | reverse complement strand
TGTGTATGTCATCTTGCATTTTCTTTTTCACTTGATATTTTTTTCTACTTAGTTCATATTAAGTGCTGTATAGTATTCTGTGGTGTGCACATACGTCTATTTGCCCCGTCTCCTATAATTGGACGTTTAGGTGGTTTCCAGTCGTTCATCATGACAACGCTTCAGTGAACATCTCTTCTTGTTTCTGTACATTTATTTTTAACCAGTTGTAATATTGTTTTTCAGTTGGCCCTCTTGAGTTCTCTAGAAAGACGATATTATCATGGATTGAAAATGATACTTTTGTTGCTTTATCTCCTATAGTTATGATTCATATCTATTCTTAGTCCTTTTTCATTGCTTAGAATTTTCAGAATAATAGTACACAGTGGTGGGAACAGTGACCGTCCCCATTTTTCTCTTGACATTAATGAGGTGGTCTCCTGAGTTCCACTGCTAAGGATGATTTGGGCTTTCAGTTTGAGATAGATGTTATTTTTCATGTTGCAGTATTATCTTTATTTATTTGAGTTTTATTTAAATGGATTTTATAGAGTAATTTCAATATTATTATGATTTTTTTCTTCTTCAAGTTGTTATAGTAACAGACTTCTAATATTGAAACAACCTTGCAGTTTTTTTGATGTATTATTCTTCTAATCTATTGCAAGATTATGTCTGACTATATTTTGTTTAGTATTTTTGCATATACAAAATATTAAGTGTGCTTTGATTGGCCTTTTTTTGTGATCTATCTTTTAAGTCATGGCCCCCCAGAAAGTTCCCTTGTGGTCACTCTCACCTCCACCCACAGCAACCACTTCTCTGATTTCTACCACCAGAAATTAATTTTGTCTGTTCTTGAACTTCATATAAATGGGATCATATAGTTTGCACTCTTCTGTGTCTGGCTTCTTTCATTAATATTTTTGACGTTCATCCAAAACATGTTGGTAGTTTTTTTAGCTTTGTAAAATGAACTGATAGGGTTTACATCTTCTTTTTTCATTCTGTGGAGGGATTTATGTTACGTGGAAATCATTTGTTCCGTGAAGGGTTGAAGTGACANATTCTGTGGAGGGATTTATGTTACGTGGAAATCATTTGTTCCGTGAAGGGTTGAAGTGACACACCCGTGAAATCACCAGAGGCTGGGAGCCATTTTAGTAGGCAGTACTCTAATAACTTTCTTTATATTTTTCTTCTGTTATTGATCTATTCAGGTAGTCTAATTTTTCTTGAGGCAACTTTGGTATGTTATGTTTTTCCAGAAAATAATTCTTTTCATTGAGGTCTTGAAATAATAAGCATATAATTATGTCCAGAGTCCTCTTAGAGTTTAAAAATCTGTAGTTTCGCTTTTGGCATTTGTAATATTTATGTTTCTTCTAATGGTGGAAGCAAGGCTATTTTGTGAACCAACTCTACAATTTGCTTATTAATTCTACTGTTTTTCTATCTGTTAAAATTACTAATCAATAATAATTGCTCTTAACTGTATTTTCCAGCTTCGTTGGCTGGTTATTTTGATCTTTTATAAAAACCAAGTTATTTAGGTGAATGTTTATTTTACCTATTTTCATTCTTTTCTGATTAACCATAAAGCATTTAAGATTACAAATTTGCCTATAAATCTGCTTTGCCCTCATCCCATAAAATTTCTTATAAGATTTTCTCTTTTCATTGTTTTGAAATAATCTGTTTGCAATTTTGATTTTTGCTTTTTAGCCTGAATGTTATCCCAGACAGCACTTAAAAATATCTAAGTGATTGGGTTGTTTGATTTGTGCGATAGGAAAAAAGTATTTATTATTTATAATTCCCTATTGCCTTCTAGGGAGTATGGTTCCTGTCCCTTTGGGGTCCTTTGCCTGATTAGTGATGACAGGGATAGGTATAAAAGCCTTAGGGGAGCTTAATCTGAGTTCAATTACTCCGCATAAAAAAGGGCTGAGATTGATGCCTTTTGAGAATCATCAGGGAAATTTGCAAGGGTACAGCACAGATGATTTGCGGCTGAGACACAGGAACCTCATGGAACGCATAAGTAAATGAACCCAGCTGGAATGTGGGTAGGAAGGGAGCTGGCTGAGAGTTAATTTTGAAAGACCAGACTGGAATAAGCAGAACTTAACTGCTCTACCTGTGTGGACTTTAACCATAAACAGTGAGGAGTCATTTAGGATTTGGGGCATGCATATGACACGACTGACATTTATTCTCAATGTTAAGATCCCACTCACCTCACAGAATGCTGGTAGCCAGGCGATGAAAAGATTCTTCTCTGGAGCATATAACTAGCCCAAGAGTAGAGCCCTAAAGATATTATCATTGGAGTGTTTTCAAGAAAATATTTCAAATAGACTTCTTTGTACGGCTCTCACAATTGACAAGCCCAGAAGTTACAATCAGTTTTTTAATGCCTCGATGTTAAATATGAGCAGAAACCGAGGGTCACTCGACAGTCAAGAAGAGCCTCTACGATAAAGGACAGAGACCCAAATGAAGAAGAAATGAAACAGAGCAACCTGGAGGAGATAGACTATGCAGGGAGAAGAAATCTTAAAAACACGATTCAAATTCTCAGAGA
>NW_007728527.1:127589-133582 GCF_000696425.1 Galeopterus variegatus | reverse complement strand
TGGAGGAGATAGACTATGCAGGGAGAAGAAATCTTAAAAACACGATTCAAATTCTCAGAGAAACAATACGAGATAGAAAGGTATTACATTTATGAAACAAGTAAGGAATGCTAATGGAAAGGGCACATGGAATTCGGAGAACAATAAAAACAACAGAAACTCAAGGAAACTAAATATTAAAATGAAAAAAATTTATTGAATAATAAAAAAGGAAAAAGTCAACAGAAGGACTGGATGATAAAGTTTGGCCAGTGTCTCAGAAATAGAGTGATATATACAAAGAGATAAAAAACAGAAGTAAAAAGATAAGAAAATTAGAGAAACAGACTAAGAAGTCCAGCATCCAAATAATAGGAGTTGAGGAATTAGAGAGCACAGAAAATGAAAGGGAACACACCATCAAAGAAATAATTTAAGAAAAATTCCTAGAATTGAAGGATGTGGAAGTCTAGACAGATAGACCCACACCTTAGAAAAGAGAATTTTTTTAAAGGACCATGCACCTGAAATTTATGGTTTTCTTAGGAGATAATTGATGCCACAGTTGGAGAATACAGTTAACTTGAGATTTGCATGTGACCAGACTACATACAAAGGACCTCTGGCTGCATCTGATAACAGAGTGGATGGGTATTGTGTCAAGGAAATAACATTTCTATAATGAAAGAATGTCATGTAGAAACACAGCATTCTCATTTTTAGAGTATTTTAGATTTAGGTGGGGGAGGAAAACTTGTTACTTACAAAATAGGGAGGAGGGGCAAACAAGCAAACAATTTTAGCATTGGTTTTTAGAACTATACAATTTACAAAGCATTGTCACCTATGTGATAAAATATTTTAATTAATCTTAATATCACAAGTGAGGCATTATGACTCCCATTTGCAGAAAAGAATGGGGCTCACAGAGGTTAAATGATCTGTCCAAATTCACAGAGTTTATAGGTAGCAGATCTGGAATTTAAGTGGAAGTCTCTTAATCTCTTGGCCTGTCCCTCATGGTCACTTCAAGGTCACAAGATGGTGGAAGAATGAGATGAATGCCACAAGATGGTTGAAGACGGAAGAAGGGGGAAATATGAAGAGCAAAGAGCAAAAAAGGACATGTACCTGTTGAGTCTGCCACTTCAAGGTCACAAGATGGTGGAAGAATGAGATGAATGCCACAAGATGGTTGAAGACGGAAGGGGGAAATATGAAGAGCAAAGAGCAAAAAAGGACATGTACCTGTTGAGTCTGCCGTGGCTGTAATGACTTTCTCTAAAGTCCACCCAGTAGTTTCTTCTTACATATTTGCCAGACTATGCAATGTGACCACCCCTCTTGGCAAAGGAAGCTGAGAAATGTAGCATGTCAACTGGGCACATTGCTTCCCTGAATGAAACCAAAGTTCTCTTAAGAAGAAAGATTGGAGTAGGCAACCAGGAGGAGTCTCTACGGAAGCCAGGAGCAAAAGCAGCCAATGTATTCCTTTCTTTGGCTGACTAGAAGCTGTTTATTTGGATAAATGAAGGTTGTTTTTGTTTGTTTTACTTGGCTTTGCATGATGTGAATTATATTCATAAAATGGAATAAAACTTTTGATATAGCACATGTATTTAATATTTAAATACCACAAGTTAGCTGGCTTTTTCACTCCTCAAGACAAGATTATTATGATGATCCCAAATCCTATTAAGATTTAATCTGAGTTGTTATGTTAATAAAAATAAAGTGATAGCACTTAGTATTTCAAATACCCTGAAAGTGGTTAGCCATGGTTTTCTAGGCTTTTCTTTCTGTGCTGTCTTCCCCAGGATCATTCCCCTCTACCCTTTCCTGCTTTCCATTCTCTTTCTCTACCAGTTCAACTGCTCTCATCTCTTGCTGAAACTTCAGCTCATAGAATGCCAGAGACAGCCTCTAATTCAACCAACTAATAATGTCGCATATAGGGAAATGAAGGCCCAGGGAGTCACGGAGGTCTTTGACAAAGACTAAAACCCCCTGGTTCTACCCAACCTTCTTGAAGGAAGATCAGTGGTCCTTATTCTTAGTAGGGAAGACAGAGAATGAAGGCTCTGAGGTGGGAAATAGATTGGGGGCCTCTGAGGAAACTAAAGGAGGCTGGTGTGGCTGAAGAATAGGGGTGAGGAAGTAAGTGGCTTGAGCCAAAGCTAGAAGGATCATCAAAGACCATGGAAAGCCACGCTTTGTAGGCCATGATAAGGGTAAGGGGTTTATAAGCCAGTGAAGGGCTATCAGCAGGGGAGTGGTATAATTTAGCTTAAAATCTCAAAGGATCCTTTTAATTGCTTTGTGAGACATATTGGAGAAGGCAAGAACCCCAAAGAGAATAACAATGAGGAGCTACTAGAGTCATCCAGGTGAGAGATACAGAGGCTTAGACTAAGTAGAGGCAATCAGGTTGGAGAGACAAGCAGATAGATGTAGAGGATATTATTGTCAGGTTTTGGTGGCAGATTTGGGTATGGGATTATGGGACAGGGAGGACAGAGGGATGAATCCTAGGTGTCTGCCTTGTGCAAATAGGTAGATGGAAGAACCTTTCACTGAATTAGGGAGGAGAAGTAGATTTGAGTATAAGATCCCAAAATTCAGTTTTGCACTGAGGTTTCTGTAATGGGTTCTCATGGATGTGTTAACAAGGTAGCTAGATCTATATTGTGAGCCAGACTTTTTAATAATATTATTAATTGACAATTGCTATACATTGGAAAACTATTATTTCATACTAATATAGTTTGTATAGCTTGTATAGCTCTTCTGTGATTTTGGGGGGTGGGTGTTGTGATATGTAGTTATATTGTCTGCAAATAATGATAAATTAGTTTCCCAAAAGCTTTCCTTCATTTATTTTTCTTGTCATATCACATTGGCTATAGTGGAAGTTCTTTTACAATTAGCTTTAATAGTAAAAATGATGCTGATATTTAAGCAGCCAAGAGGAATGATTTTTATTTATTTTTAATTAGCTTTAATAGTAAAAATGATGCTGATATTTAAGCAGCCAAGAGGAATGATTTTTATTTTTATTTTTATTTATTTTTATTTTTTTCCCTTTTTGTCTTTTTTCATGTCCGGCAACGGACTGCAACCCTCAGTGTCGCGCCCGTACCGGACCGGGACTGGCAACGGGATCGCAACCCTCGGTGTTGCGCCCGCCCCTCGCTCAGCCAGTGAGCGGAAACCAGTCTGTATGTGGGATCCGAACCCTCGGCGGGAGCTCCGCCATGCTCCCAAGTGGTGCACTGTAGCAGTGCACCGCAGTGCACCACCGGGCCGGCCCCAGAGGAATGATTTTTAGACAAAGGAAGCTAGAGGCAGAGTATACAGCAACAACAACAACAAAAAAATTATGGCAGTAGTTTAGATGTGGTGAGAAAATGTCTTTGAAAAGGGCAAAAGCTGAAGATATAGAAAGAGATAGAAATACCAACCCTCTTTCCCTCATATTCACAGACAAAAGAGTTGTCAGGCCATAAAAAATGATCACAAAGCTTCAAACCTGAAACATAGTAGCCGGATGTACAGAAAACCAAGAATATCTAAACAGTAAATATTAAAGTTAGGTACAGTGTGTTCATCTGAAAAAGAGAACAGAAAGTAAATTTATCAAAATTCTCAGTTTATAAACAGTTCTGAAAGGTGGGATCAAAGGAAGCTAACTGATCTATCTTCTATAGCTTAATCCATTTTCTTTCAAAATGTCTTGTAACAACTGCAATTTGTGTAATGCAAGTGTGCATACAACATACCATATGGTTCCCCAAAATCTCTGTTATATAGGCAGTAATTCAAATTTATCCAGGACTTTGCATTTTCTAACATGCTTAGATTATTACCTCATTGACTCACTCCCTCATGATTCAGGCTCCAGTAAAAATCAATCTACTTTTAGTTCTTTGAACACAATGTCCTGTATTCCCTTTACTAAGCCTTTGTACATTTGGCCCCACATTGGGATGTCTGTTTCTCCTTCAAAACCCAGTTCAGACCCAAGGAAAGGCCTCTGTTCCATTTCAGGAAGGGAGAGGGGAGTGAAAGAATGCCAGCCAGCCAGGAGGCATAGCACAACCTAAAATGTGCCACTGTATTGACCTGGGGGGCTAGGCTTTGCTGAGTTCCCCCATTCAGGGAAGAAAAGAAAAGAAAAAATACTCCTTTAGCCAAATGCAATTCCTTTATCACATTTTCAGGGCATACCTGGGGGAGGGTGCACATGAGATGGTTCATTAGCCTGACTTTACCAGTCATTCATTGTATTAGCTGTTTCTGTTGCTTATACTGGAACAACTGAAACTGGGCAATTTACAAAGAAATGAAATTTATTTCTTATGATTTTGGAGGCTGGGAAGTCCAGAGGCCAGGAAACACATCTAGTGATGGCCTTCTTCTGTGTGAGAACTCTTTATAGGGTCCCGTGGTGACCAGGGTGTCACATGATGAGAATGGGCTTAGCAAGAGAGCAAACCTCCTCACTTGCTCTCCTTTTAATGCCATCAGAACCATGTCCATTACTCCACGAATGGATCAATTCTTTCACGAAGGCACAATCCTCACAGTCTAATCACTTCTTAAAGGCCCCACCTCTCAATTGCAATAATAGGATTTCCTATCCTCTTAACACAGTTACAGTGGGGATTAAGTTTCCAAGATATAAACTTTTGGGGGATGCATTTAACTCATAGCATCCCTGTTTGGGGCAGATGTCAAGTCATGTGTGTGGCGATGCAAGAAAATCATGGGGGTGAAGCTGGGGGTTGGGTGCTGTCCCAAGGGGGAATGCCTGAAGGCTTCAGGGTCTGGACAGTCTCAGGCCCCCTTATTGGGTGAATAGGGTTTGGGGAAAAATGGAATAGGCATGGCTGGATCTGGAATTTCCTGCAGTTAGGTTTGGTTGGGTGGGAGGGGGCACTGGGTGGCCTTCCAACCTTGGAAACCCCAAATCTGAGATCTATAAGGACCAATTTCTGAAGCCTTCCCAGCTTTTCTGCATGGTCAGTGGTGTCACTCTTCTGCATATGCCCTGCATTGTCTCCTCTGTCAGGCTGGAGATTGTTGTGGATACGGACCAAGTCTATTCTATCTCGCTTACCCACCGTGCCTAGTCTGGTGCCTGGCAACACAGTGGGCTGCAGTGGATATTGGTTGAATTGAAACCACAGTTGGGCCTCATGTCCCAGCATCTCAGCCATTGCTCCATAACCTGTAACGTGGCTGCCTACAAAGGATAAGATAAAAGGATCCCAGGTGACTTTGTTGGTTGCAGAGGTTTCAAAGCTCCTGATTTAGAAGCTCAAGTAGAACTTTCACCCTATGTTGACTCAAAGCATTCTGTCAGCAAGCCTGGGCTTGTCTAGGACTGGGGGCAGGGGAGAAGGGAGAGCAGTGTTGTCACTTTAATTGCATTGGCATAAATATTTGATATTCAATAAATTAGATCTGGGGCAAAGAAAACATTCTTGCAAATGGATTTTTTACCTGGAGCCCAGCCCCATTAGCAGAGGAGTGGAGGGCAGCCTGCCCCGGGGCTGGTAATTAACTCAAGTGGAGCAGAACTAAGCATTTTTGACAGCCTTCCTGGTCTGGAATTAACTGTCATCTCTGAGGGAAAAAGAAACTGCACTGTCACATTACGGTTTGTGAGAGGCTCCCCAGTGCCGCCAGCCGCTGGCTTGGTTATATCCCTCCTCATGCCCCTCAATGTTTTTTCATCATTAGAGACAAGTTTAAAAGCAGCTAATGATGTATTATATATCCACGTACCTGAATCACAGATTTCACCAAAAGAGAAGACATTAGCATGGTAATTCAATTTTTTTTTTNGGCTGGAGATTGTTGTGGATACGGACCAAGTCTATTCTATCTCGCTTACCCACCGTGCCTAGTCTGGTGCCTGGCACACAGTGGGCTGCAGTGGATATTGGTTGAATTGAAACCACAGTTGGGCCTCATGTCCCAGGATCTCAGCCATTGCTCCATAACCTGTA
>NW_007728527.1:120470-126684 GCF_000696425.1 Galeopterus variegatus | reverse complement strand
TGCCGCCAGCCGCTGGCTTGGTTATATCCCTCCTCATGCCCCTCAATGTTTTTTCATCATTAGAGACAAGTTTAAAAGCAGCTAATGATGTATTATATATCCACGTACCTGAATCACAGATTTCACCAAAAGAGAAGACATTAGCATGGTAATTCAATTTTTTTTTTTCCTTTTGGCAGTTGTAATGAAACAAGATACAGTGGATGCTGTTATAAGTCATAACACTGATATTTGAAGATAGTACAAACTGGATTTTTTTTTTCTCCTCTCTGTATCAGGACTTGCCTATAATGAGCAATAGCTTAGCCGCTGTCTGTCTGTGCTGGCTCCCCCTGCCCCCACCCAGTGTTTATGAAAGTAGCAATTGCTTCTGAGAAAAGGCAAAACCGTTGGAGCCTGAAGCTCCTTCTAGAAGCCATTGCTTGTGTTGTTGTTCTGTGGAAACTGATACAGTGGAAATTGGAGCTGTGCCGTGTCTCGCCTTGCCAAGTGTTTGCAGGCAATATTTGGAGATCTGTCAGCCAGACTCAGTGTGCTGGGCGTGTGTCTGTGGTCCACCGTGATGGGCAGCTGGCTTCAGGGATGAAAGCTATGTGTGCATCTGTGTATGTTGGGAAGGGTGAGTTGTGCGGTGTGTGCACACTGATCAGACACACTTGTTTCTCTTAGATTTTCTGCCTACTTGAAAGCAGTATAACCTCAAGTCACTTCTTCATCACTCAACCTCAGCACTGTTTACTTCATGTCCTACATTCGATGAGAGCCTGACTGTCCCTTGATATCCCCGCTTTCTGCCATCTGATCATGGCTGCCCCAGTCTGGCCCTCATCTCTGACCTGGAGACTCTGCCTCTGTCTGGCCTCCCTCCCTGCACACTGTTAGCTCTGAAGATGTGATCCTGTTCCTCCCATGCTTGAAAATCTCACTGGCTTTCTTCTTGGTGCCCTAGAAAGAGCCCCCAACCTTGGCTGCTCATTAGAATCTTGGGGACCAGACTAGCTGGACAAGAGTCTGCAAAGTTGGAGTCCAGGCAGTTGAGATGCTCTGTTGGGTTGGCAGACTGTGGCCTATGGGATCAAGCCCTAAAATCTTAGCCTAACATCTTAACCTCAACTGCCACCTCCCCTTGGGACCCCAGGAAACATCAGCCTCGGCCACAGCCCTAGACCTTCCCTCAACAGTGCCCACCTCCCCCCAACTCTTCCCCTGGTTAACTTCCACTCATCCTTTAAGACCCAATGCAATGCCATCTCCTTTGTGAAGCCTTCTATTACAGTCATTTATTCATTTGCCCATTCACTCATTCAGCAAACTCTCATGGAGTGTGATCAGGTACCGGGTCTTGTGCTGGGTCCTGAAGATGACTTAGTAGCGAAAAGACAGAGGTGAGGAGCTCCCCGCTAGTGGTGAAGACGGGTGACGGGAGCAGGGCAGGTGGAGTCAAGGAAGCTTCCTAGAGGAAGTGAGGGTTCAGGGTGATCTGAAGGGTGTATAGGAGTTAGCTGCATGAGTGAGGGTGGGATAAGGGGAAGGCCTTGAGGAGAGACAGACCTGTGATGTAAACAGGAGCCAGGTTCCATCCATCTCACTGCAGTGTGTGGTGTGTCTCCCAGTGCGAGAGTGCCCAGTGGGTATCTGTGGGTGAAATGAAAGGCCAAGCTAGAGGGCTACTGGTAGGGTGGCAGAGATCCAATCCCAGAGGGGGTCAGGATATAATCTCCAGGACATAAGTGAGGAGGCATGTCTTTGAACATTAAAGACATATGCAAATTCAGAGCTCCATGAGGCAGGTATCATTATTTCCATTTCACAGATGTAGAGTTTGAGGCTCTGAACAGTTAACAGACATGTCTATGGCTATTCAGCTGGTAGATGGCAGAACTGGGATTTGAACCCAGGCAGATGGCACTGCAGCTCACGCCTTTAATCACTGTGCTATGCTGCCTCAGCTTAACCCACCTTCTCACCAGAGTTGGTCATTACATTTTCACCCCCTTCAACCAGCCCACGCTTGGCTCATTGTGGGACCCGTGAAGACTGTGGGAACATTTGAATTTTTGACTATAATATTCAAAAGGATATTTGAACAGGGAGCTCAGATTCCTTCTAGAGATTAACATGAGACCCATGGCAGCTGTCCAGTATGTCCCATGGTGGGACACACAAGAGGAGAAGCCAGCCGCCCTCTCCTAAGAGATCTGGGGAGAGCACAGTTCTGTGCCTCCTTTCTCACTGGTGGGGCTCCCACAGGCTTGAGGGAGCATTTTATGTGCTCTGTCCTCTCCCCTCTCCTCAATATTTTATTGAGAGATCATTTACATACAGCAAAATGCACAGATCTAAGTATTCAACTTAATAACTTTTTTAAACAACAAACTTTTTATTTTGGGATAACTTTATATTTACAAAAAATATTGCAAGAGTAGTAGAGTTCCATACACCCTACACCTCATTTTTCCTAATGTTAACATCTTGCATTACTATAATACAGTTGTCGAAACTAAGAAATCAATGTTGGTACATGACTGTAAATGAAACTCCAGACTTTATTTGTATTTCACAGCTTTCCCATTTGTATCCCCTTTCTGCTCCAGGATCCCATGCAGGATCCTACATTGCATTTGGTTGTCATGTCTCCTTAGTCTCTGGTCTTTGACAGTTTCTCAGTCTTTCCTTGTTTTTCATGACCTTCACAGTTTTGAGGAGTACTGGTCAAGAGTTTTGTATAATGTTCCTTATTGTGTTTTCTTCAATGTTGTGCTCATGATTTGACTGGGGTTGCGGGTTCGGGGGAATAATACTCCCATAGGTGAGTGCCCTTCTCATCACACCACATCAGGGGCACGTGATAGCCACGTGACTTATCACTAGTGATTGATCACACTTTTAAAAGTGCATACACCTGTTTACCACCACCCAGATCTAGATATAGAACATTTCCAGGATTCCTGGAAGTTCCCTTGTACCCATTTCCAGTCAATCTCTGCCTCCCAATTCTAAGTAATCACTGTTTGGATTTCTATCACTATAAACTAAAAATTGTGCCTGCGCTTAAACTCCATGAAAGAGGAATCATAAGTATGTACTCTCGTTTTGCTTGGCTGTAATTGCACAACATAATGTTTTTGAGGTGCATCCATGTTGCTGGTAGCTGTAGATTGTGTTTCTCATTGTTATCTAGCATTCCATTGCAGGAGTATACACAATTTATTTATTCATTCTATTGTTGATGGACATTTGGGTTGATTCCAGTTTGGGGCTATTATGTATGAAGCTCTCACGAACATTCTCGTGTAGTTGTTTCTGTGGACATGCCTGCTTCAGTTTTGAGAGTCCAGGTAGCAGGGGGAACTTTCATTTCATCTCTTCAGTTTTCACTCCTGAAAGACTTTCTAAAAATAACCTCACTTGCTCTCCCTACAAATGGATGAAAGAAGAATATGAGAAGCTCATAATTTAGAGGATCGTTAAAAGCCTCTAAAATTAAGAGAGGAAAAAGCTCTCGCTCAGAGAAGCATCATTCTGTGCATCAGCAAATCTCATCAGCTTTAGCTCAAAAATATTTTAAAAGTCTGTCCACTTTGCTCTGTTTTCCTAGCTCCCACTGGGGACAAAGCCATGCCCATTGCTTCCCTCATCACTCGTTTGGTCTCCCCGATTCTACACTGTTACTCCCCAGTCCATTCTCCACATAGCAGCCTGAGAAGTCTTTTCAGAACACCGATCAACCCCCAATCCTTCATGTACCATTAAGGTCCCCCAAAGCTTCCTTTTATCTTAGGATAAACCCCTGCTGCACTCTAGGCCCTAGAGCATGTAGTTCGACCCACCTGTGCTGCCTCTTCTCTCTTCCCAACAAGCTCTTTCTGACTCAGAGTCTTTGCACTGGCTGTTCCCTCTGCCTGGAATACGCTCCTCAGGAGAATCTGCAGGGTGTCCCCCGTCTCTACAATCAAGACTATGTCCCAATGCCACCTCTGTAGAGAAACCTGCCCTGATCACACGGTCAGAAATAGTGAGCCCCTTCTCCCTCCCCACTCGTCTGCTTTCTGTCTCAGTGGATATATGCCTATTCTGGATGTTTTATATAAATGGAATTATACGATAAGTGGCTTTTTGTGTCTGGCTTCTTTTATGTACCATAAGGTTTTCAAAGTTCATCCGTGTGTAGTAAAAATCAGTACTTAATTCCTTTCTATGACTGAATCATATTCCACTGCATGGATATACCATACTTTATTAATCCATTCATCAATTGATGGACATTGGGTTGTTTCCACTTTTTTGATTTTTATGAATATGCTGCTATGAATGTTTGTGTATGTATTTTTGTTTCAACATATGTTTTCACTCTTCTTGATTATATACCTAGGAGTGGAATTGCTTGCTTACATAGTAACTCTATGTTTAGCTTTTTGAGTAACTGCCAAGCTGTTTTCCAAAGCAGTTTCATGATTTTACATTCCTATCAGCAATGTAAAAGTGTTTCGGTTTCTCCACGTCCTTGCATATTCTCTGTCATCTTGATTATAACCATCCCAGCAGTGTAAAGTATTATCTCATTGGGGTTTTGGTGTACATTTCCCTAATAACTAATGATGTTGAACATCTTTTCATGTGCTTCTTGGCCATTTGTATATCTTTAGAGAAATGTATATACAAATCCTTTGCCCATTTTTAAATTGGGTTGTCTTTTTATTGTTTAGTTGTAAGAGTATTTGATATACTGAATACTCATCTCTTATCAGATACACAATTTGTAAATATTTTATCCCATGCTGTGGGCTGTCTTTTCACTATCTTGATAGTGTCTGTGGAAGCACAGAATTTTAAATTTTGATGAAGTCTAATTTATCTATTTTTCTTTTTGTTGCTTGTGCTTTTGGTGTCATATGTAAGAAACTATTGCCTAATCCAAGGAGAAAAGATTTATGCCTAACTTCATTCTAAGAGTTTTATAGTTTAGCTCTTACATTTAGATCTTTCATCCATTTTGAATTAGTGTTTGTGTATGGAGGGAGACTGGGGTCCAACTTCATTCTTTTGAAAGTGAATATGTAATTATCCTAGTACCACTTGTTGAAAAGATGATTTCCCTCCCTATTGAATTACTTTAATACCTTTATCAAAAGTCAATTGACCATAACTAGAAAGGCTTTTTTTGGTTTCTCAACTCTATTCCATTGGTCTATATGTCTACCTTTGTGACAGTCTCACACTGTTCTGATTACTGTAGCTTTGTAATATATTTTGAAATTAGGAAGTGTAAATCTTCTTATTTTGTCCTTCTTTTTCAAGGCTACTCTGACTATACTAAGTCCCTTGTATTTATATGTGTATCATAGGACCAGCTTGTCATTTTTTTTCTTTTTTGTCAAAAAAGCTCAGTTAGAACTTACAAAGGGCTAATGTCTTAGAGACTGGTTGTATGGTGGTGAGCAGAATGCTGGTAGAAATATGGACTGTAAAGACCATTCTAAGGAGGTCTCAGATGTAAATGAGAAGGGACTCATTGGAAACTAGGGCAAAGATCACCTTTTCTATGAACTGGCAAGGAACTTGGCTGCATTGTGTCCATGCCCTAGGACTTTGTGGAAGTTGGAACTCAAGAGTAGTGAACCAGAGTATTTGGTAGGAGAAATTTCTAAGCAGCAAAACTTAGAAAGGAAGGTGCATGGTTACTTGTAACAGCCTACACCTTGTTATAGCCCATGGTAATTGAAAGGTAGAGCCTTGAAGAGGTGATTGGATTGTAGGACTGTGAAGTACTGAATGGATTAAAAATGGTGGTCACAGGCGTGGTTCCAAGGGCTTTAAAAGAAGAGGAGAGTCTGTCTCTTTCTGCTCTCTCTGCTTCCACTGTCTTGCAATGTGAGACCCCTAAGTCACTGTGACCACCACCAGATGGACTTTGGACTTCCCAGCCTCAGAAACTGTAAGCAATAAATTTCATTTTCTTTTTAAATCACCCAGTTTCAGGCATTTTGTTATAAGCAGCAAAAATGAACTAATACAGAAATATTGAATCTGTAGGGCAGTTTGGGGAGTTTTGTCATCTTAGAAATATTCAGTCTTCTGGGGCCGGCCCGGTGGCGCACTGTGATAGTGCGATGCTTGGGAAGCGCGGCGGCGCTCCCGCCGAGGGTTTGGATCCCACATACAGACCGGTTCCTGCTCACTGGCTGAGCGAGGCACGGGAGCAGCACTGAGGGTT
>NW_007728527.1:113631-120460 GCF_000696425.1 Galeopterus variegatus | reverse complement strand
AAAAAAAAAAAAAAAAAAAAAGAAATATTCAGTCTTCTAATCCACAAACATGGATGTCTTTCCATTTGTTTAGGCCTTTTAAAAATCTTTTCAATGATATTTTGTAATTTCAGCTTACAAATCTTGTACTTCTTTGATTAAATTTATTTTCAAGCATTTCATTTTATTTTGTTGGTGTTGTAAGTGGAATTGTTTTCTTGATTTAATTTTCTTTTTTCTTTTCTTTTTTTTTTTTGACCGGTAAGGGGATCGTCTGCACCACGCTCAGCCAGTGAGCTCACCGGCCATGACTATATAGGATCTGAACCCACAGCCTCGGCGCTACCAGCGCTGCACTCTCCCGAGTGAGCCACGGGACCAGCCCTTGATTTAATTTTCTAATTGTGCATTGCTAATGTATAGAAAGACAATTGATTCTTATATGTCAATCTTGTATCTTGCAACCTTAATGAATTTGTTCATTCACTCTAACAGTTATTTTGTGGATTCCGTAGGATTTTCTATACACAGAATCCTGACTTCTGTGAATACAGGTAATTTTACTTCTACTTTGACAATGCAAATACCTTTTATTTTATTTTCTTGTCTGATTGCCCTGGCTAGAACTCCCAATACAATATTGAATAGAAGTGATGAGTGGGGTTATCCTTATCTTTATCCTGATCTTAGATGTAAAGTTTGCAGTCTTACATCATTAACTATGTTAGCTGTGGGTTTTGGTTTTTTTTTTTTTTTGTAGTTGGTTTTTATCAGATTGATGATGTTTCCTGTATTGTTGAGTGTTTTTTATTGTAGAAGGTGGTTTGATTTTGTCAGTTTGTTTTTCCTTTGAAATGATCATGTGGTTTTTGTTCTTTATTCTATTAATATGGTATATTACATTGATTAATTGTCATAAGTTGAACCAACCTTGTATTCCTGGGATAAATCCCACTAGGTCATGGTGTGTAATCTTTTTTATATGTTGCTGGATTTGGTTTGCTGGTATTTTGTTGAGGATTTTGTGTCTATATCCATAGATATTTATCTGTAGTTTTCTTTTCTTGTGATATCTTTGCCTAGTTTTAGTATCAGGGTAATACTGACCTCATAAAATGAGTTAGCAGGTGTTCTCTCCTCTTCGATATTTTGGAAGAGTATGTGAAAGGTTGATGTTAATTCTTCTTTCAACATCTGGTAGAATTCACTGGCTAAGCTATCTGGTCCTGAGCTTTGCTTTGGGAGAAGTTTTCTAATTACTAATTTGATGACTGTACTTGTTATAGGTCTATTTAGATTTTCCATTTCTTCTTGAATTACTTTTGGTAGTTAATGTCTTCCTAGGAATTTACCATTTTCCTCTAGGTTACCTAATTTGTTTGCATATAGCTGTTCATAGTATTTCATTATCTTTTTCATTTCTGTAAGGATGACAGTAATATTACCTCTTTCACTCCCCATTTTAGTAATTTGAGTTTTCTTTTTTTTTGGTCAGTCTACTAGTCAAATTTGTTGATCTTCACAAAGAACTAACTTTTTTTTTTTTTTTGGTGGCTGGCCAGTACAGGGATCAAACTCTGGACATTGGGGTTATCAACACCATACTCTAACCAGCTCAGTTAACCGGCCAGCCCAACAATGAACTAACTTTTGATTTCATTGATTTTCTCTATTTTTTTCTATTCTCTATTTCACTTATTTCTGCTTTAATCTTCATTATTTCCTTCCTTTTTCTTGCCTTGGGTTTAGTTTGTCCTTATTTTCTACTTTTTCAAAGATGGAATTTTAAGCTATTCATTTGAAATCTTTCTTAGTTTGTTAATATAGGTGTTTACAACTATAAATTTCCCTCTAAGCACTGCTTTAACTGCATCACGTAAGTTTGGTATGTTGTGTTTTTGTTTCATCCATCTCAAAATATTTTCTTTCTTTTTTATTTTTTAAAAAGATGACCAGCAATGGGATCTTAACCCTTCACTTGGTGTTGTCAGCACCATGCTCTCCCAAGTGAGCCATGGGCTGGCCCTCAAAGTATTTTCTAATATCCATGTGATTTATTCTTTGGCCCATTGATTACTTAGAAATGTGTTGTCTAATATTTACATGTTTGTAAATTTCCCAAATTTTCTTTTGTTATTGATTTCTAATTTCATTCTATTGTGGTCAGAGGCCATATTTTGCATGATTTTTATCCTTTTATATTTACTAGGACTTGTTTTATGGCCTAACATGTAGTCTATTCTTAAGAATGTTCCATGTGCACCTGAGATTACATGGATTCTGCTGTCATTGGGTGGAATATTCTATAGATGTTAGGTCTAGTTGTTCATAGTGTTGTTCAAATCATCTATTTACTTGTTTATCTCCTGTCTAGTTATTTTAATTCATTATTGAAAGTTATTGAAATCTCCAACTATTACTATTGAACAGTCTATTTCCTCATTTAATTCCATCAGCTTTTGCTTCATGTATTTCAGGACTCTTCTTAGGTTCATATATGCTTATAATTATTATGTAGATTTACTCTTTTATCATTTTTAAATGTCCTTTTTGGGCTCTAATAAAATGTTTTTGTCTTATAGTATATTTCATCTGATCTTAGTATAGCCATTCCAGTTCTGTTTTGGTTACTGTTTTCATGGTATACCTTTTTCCATCCTTTTATTTTCAACTTTTTTTTGTCTCTGAATCTAAAGAGTGTCTCTTGTAGGTAGCACAAAGTTAGGTCATGTTTTTAAAATCATTCTGCCTGGGTTCAGATCCCTGTACAGTTTACCTGCCAAAAAAAAAAAAATCATTTTGCTAGTATCTGCCCTTTCACTGGAGTGTTTAATCCATTTATATTTACTGTTATTACTAGTAAAGTAGGGTTTACATTTGTTATTCTCTATTGGCTTTCTGTATATCTTATGTCTTTTGTGTTCCTCTATTCCTCCATTATTGCCTTATTTTGTATTAAGTAGGTATTATCTTGTATACCATTATAACTCCCTTGTTGTCTTCTTTACTACATATTTTTTGAAGTTAATTTCTTAGTGGTTGCCCTGGGGATTATAATTAACAACTTAGCTTATAACAATGCAGTTTTAGAATAATACCCACTTAATTTCAAAAGTATACAAAAACTTTTCTTTTATGTAATTCTATTCCCTCCCTCCAACCTTGTGCTGTTTTTGCCATACAAATTATATTTTTATATTTTGTATGCCTATCAATAGTCTTATGATTATTGATTTTTGAAGTTGTCTTTTAAAAGAAATAGGAGGAAAAGTTACAAACAAAAAATACCTGCATACTGCCTCTTATATTTACCTGTATAGTTGACTTTACTGGTTCTCTTTACTTCTGCATATTTATTTAAGTTAGCCTGAAGGAGTCCCTTTAGTATTTCTTGTAGGGCAGGTCTGTTAGCAACAAATTCTCTCAGTTTTTGTTTATATAGAAAGTTCTTAATTTCTCCTTTATTTTTGAATGGTAGTTTTGCTGTATATAGAATTCTTAGTTGACCATCTTTGTCTTTACATGTTTTGAATATGTCAGCCCATTGACTTTGGTGTCCATAGTTTTTGATAAGAAGTAAATTGTTAATCTTATTGAGGATCCTTTGAATGTGATGAGTTACTTCTCTTGATGCTGTCAAGATTCTCTCCTTTTGTCTTTTGACTATTTAATTATGATGTGTCTGGCAAGGACATTTGAGTTAATCCTACATAAAGTTCACTGAGCTTCTCGGATGTGTAGATTAATGTTTTTCATAAAATTTTGGAAGTTTTTGGCCAGTATTTCTTCAAATATTTCTATCCTCTTATCTCTCCTCTCCTCTGAGGCTCCCATTATATGTATGCTGGTACACGTAATGGTGTCTTACAAGTTCTTGCACCTCTGTTCATGTGTCTTAATTCTTTGTCTTTCTGTTCCTCAGGCTACATAATCTCAATTGATCTATCTTACAGTTTGCATTATTTTATTCTGCCTGCTCAGATCTACTCTAAACTCTCTAGTAAAGTTTTCATTTCAGTTATTGTATTTTTCAATTCTATAATTTTCGTTTGGTCCCTTTATATAACATCTATCTCTTTATTGATATTTCCTACTTGGTAAGGCATCATTCTTATATTTGCTTTACTTCTTCAGACATGGTTTCTTGCAGTTTTTTGAATATATTTTTAAAAGCTGATTTAAAGGCTTTGTTTAGTAAGCCCAATGTCTGTGCTTCTTCAGGGACAGTTTCTATTGACTGATTTTATTTTTTCCTGTGTACGGGCCATTTTTTCTTGTTTCTTTGCATGTCTTATAATTTTGTTGTTGTTGTTGCAAACTGGGCATTCTAAACAACATATGACAACTCTGGAAATCAGATTATCTCTTCTTCTTAGGGTTTGCTGTTTGCTGTTACTGTTATTGTTTGTTTGTTTGTTTAGTGACTTTCCTGGACCAATTCTGTAAAGTCTATATTGTGTGTGTGTGTGTGTGTATGTGTGTGTGTGTGTGTGTGTGTGTGTGGCCACTGAAGTCTCTACTCAGGTGAGCTTAGTGGTCAGCTATTGATTAGGCAGAAATTTCCTTAAATGCCTGAAACCATTAAGTCTCCTAGTCTTTACCAAGGGGCTCTCTGTATGCATGTTGGGGTGTGCCTTCAATACTCAGCCAAGCAATTTACAACTCTGGCTTACCTTCACTTCCTGCTTGCAGGGAGCCTCAAGTTCAGCCAGAGATGAGTGCTTTCCTGATTATGCACACAACTCTATGCATGTGTGTTGCCTTCTTTTTAAAATCTCCTACGGAATTTCATTCTACAGCTTTTCTTTTTAAGTTTTTTGGTTAGCTTGTTGTTTGCCCAAATTGTTATCTCCCACCAGGCAGCTACAATGCTAAATAATTCTTATTGTTTTTGACAAACTCTTTCAGAAGGAAGCAAACAAACAAACAAACAAAACCAAAGGCTGTTCATAATGGGAAAGTTCTGAGCCAGGTCAAATAAAGACATGCCTTCCAAGTGGAGTATTCCAAGGGGCTTCCTGACAGGTCAAATAATGACGAGTCTCTGAGAATGAAGTTTTGAAAGAGCTTCAACCCTGTTTTGGCTTCTCCAGTGGCTGTAAAGCTGTTGGTCATCCATGTGATATGAGCTGTTAGTTTTCAAGGTTACTGTGGGCTGAAGAGCAGGGATGGGACTAGGGCAAGTTAAATTGCCACAAAGCTCACTGTTCTTATTGAGAGTCAGTGTTTTTCTTGACTAAATGCTTCCCAGATTGCTGTAAGACTTTGGTTAATTTCTACAGTTCTGAAGTAGTTGATTCTAACATTTTATTCCAGTGTTCTCTTTGCTTTTATGGAGGAGAGAATTTTTGGAGGTTCTTACTCTGCTGTTTTTTGATGATGCCACTCCTATGTAAACAAACTTAAGCACTTTCTTCTTTGCGACATCTCATGGTTTTTATGCTATTATTAATATTCTCCAGCAAAATACCACCTACTATTGAACAAAGATAGATTTATTTACTCCTTGCCACAAGAGAAACCACACATCCTGGGGAACTGTGAGGCACCTCATGAGAGGAATTACAAAGGACTTGTGATAGGATTTGGGCTTCTACCAAATCATTTTGAGGAGGTTTCAAGGAAGCAGGGCTTTTCTCCAGATTGGAAGCTTTCTGGAAGTGAAGGTAATTGTGTGATTACATATTTTAATAAATTTTATTTAGAAAGTGGGAGGAATGAAATGAGATTAAAGCTATAATTGGTAAAGAAGCAGAAGTCACCCTATTAGCTAGGGTAGGGGTATAATGGACTGAATAATGGCTGCCGAAGATATCAGATCCTGATCCCTGGAACCTGTGAATGTTACTTTATGTGGTAAAATGGTCTTTGCAGATGTGATAAAATTTAGGACCTTGAGATTAGCGAGATTATCCTGGATTATCTGAGAGGGCTCTAAATATATCCACAAGTGTCCTTATAAAAGAGAGACAGAAGAAAACTTTACACACCCACACACACTCTCTGTCTCTCTCTGTCTTTCTCTCTCTCCCCCCTAGGAAAAGACAATGTAAAGATAGAGCTAAGAGAGATTTGAAGGTGCTGCATTAAAGATTGGAGTGATGTGGTCACAAGCCAAGGAATACTGGCAACCACCAGAAGCTGGAAGAGGAAAAGTATGGGGTTTTTTTTCCCTAGAGCCTCTGGAGGGAGCTTAGCCCCGCAAACACCTTGATTACAGCCCAGTGATACTGATTTCAGACTCTGGCCTTTGGAACTGTGACAGAATAAATCTCTGTTTTTTTAAGCCACTAAGCTTGTGGAAGCTTGATATAGCAGCCCTTGATAATTAATATAGGGGATGACTGGTCATTTTTATGGTTTGGACAATATTCTTATTTTTGCATAAATCGATGGGCTATGGGTTGAATTGTGCTCCTCCCCAAATTCATATGTTGAAGTCCTAACCCCCAGTACTTCAGAATGTGACCTTATTTAAAAACAGGGTTCTTTCAACTGTAATTAGTTGAGATGAAGTCAGTAGAGTGTGCCACTAGAACTCGTGTCCTTATAAAAAGGGACAAATTTGGACATAGGGACATGCACATAGGGAGAACACCATGTGTAGATTAGAGTTATGCCGCCACAAGTCAAGGAAGTACCAGAAATTAGGAGACAGGTTTGGGAGAGATCCTTCCCTGGCACTTTCTTTTTTTTTTTTTTTCCTTTTTGTCTTTTTTTCGTGACCGGCAACGGATCGCAACCCTCAGTGTCGCACCTGTACCGGACCGGGACCAGCCATGGGATTGCAACCCTCAGTGTTGCTCCCACACCTCGCTCAGCCAGTGAGCTGCCGGTCTATATGTGGGAT
>NW_007728527.1:107018-113536 GCF_000696425.1 Galeopterus variegatus | reverse complement strand
TTTTTTTTTTTTTTTTTTTTTTTTTTCCTTTTTGTCTTTTTTTCGTGACCGGCAACGGATCGCAACCCTCAGTGTCGCACCTGTACCGGACCGGGACCAGCCATGGGATTGCAACCCTCAGTGTTGCTCCCACACCTCGCTCAGCCAGTGAGCGGCCGGTCTATATGTGGGATCCGAACCCTCGGCGGGAGTGCCGCCGCGCTTCCCAAGGGGCGCACTATCCAGTGCGCCACCGGGCCGGCCCCCTTCCCTGGCACTTTCTAAGTAAGCATGGCCCTGCAGATACATTGATCTCAGACTTCTAGATTCCGGAACTCTGAGATAACAAATGAAGTCCTGTTATTTAAGCCACTCAATGTGTTATACTTTGTTATGACATCTCTAGCAAACTAATACAGTTCAGATATGACTACACAGTGTTGTAGCTTTTGTCCTGCTCAAACACAGTCACATAGTGACCTTGTCTGATGCTGGTGTTCTGTGAAATTGTTTATGTTCAACAGGAAAACACCAAGGCCCAGTTGTAAGTGCCAGGCCAGCTCCCCAATGTTAGGGGCTGCTTTTCTCTTTCTCTTTGCAAAATCCTTACTCATCTGATAAATTTTCATCTTAAGTTGTCTTGAAGGGTTTTAACTAATTCTTTTTAAAAACATTTAAATCTTCAATCCAGCTGGCATTTATTTTGGAGTAGGAAAGGGGCAACAGGTATATGGCCTCAGGTAAAAAGCATGAGATTAGAAGTGATTAAATGGGTTTTGGGGCTGAACTTGTTGAAGTCTTCATGGTCCTGGGTTGTTGATTTGGCAGGGTGCTATGATCTGAATGGTTATTTTCCATCCAAATTTATATATTGAAATTCTCACCCCCAAAGTGATGGTATTAGGAGGTGATTAGGTCATGGGGATGGAGCCTTCATAAATGGGATTTGTGCCCTTATAAAAGAGGCCCCAGAGAGTGGCCTTGCCCCTTCCACCATGTGAGGACACAGCTAGAAAGTGCTGTCTACAAAGAAGGAAGCAGGCCCTCTCCAGACACCACATCTGTGGGCACCTTGATCTTGGACTTCCCAGTCTCCAGAACTGTAAAAAATACACTTCTATTGTTATAAGCCACACGGTTTATGGTATTTTGTTATAGTAGCCCAAATGGACTAAGACACAGGTATAAGGCTGGCTTAGACCTACCATTTTTAATTTTCCTCAAGCTGGTCTGTACACAGAAATAACCTCAGAACAACTATTCAGAGCATTTAGGGTGTTATTTCTTTCTCTCTTGCTTGTTGTTTTTGATGGAAGGAAAAGTGCCAGGCCCCCTTTAGCTATGACACGTCATGGCTGTGAGTGCCTTCACTACTCAGAGAGTAGGCTCATTAGCAGAAAACCCTCCCAGAGCCCCATGTGCCATGGGCATCTTCTCGGTCTATTTGGGTAAGTGCAGCTCAGGATCAATTATGGATGAGCCTCTACGGGAGATGGGTAAGTGGGCTGTTGTTTGCTCTGAAAAATTAATGGGATCTGATTAATACGGGAGCACAGTCCTCTCTTCCTCAGCCCAGAGAGGTTCAGATCTCTGCGGAAGCTCAGGGTTGGGGGAAGCAGCGCCTATGTCTGTGCAGTGTCAGGTTGGATTCATAGAATCACGCTTTGGAATTTTCTGCCCCTTTGACAGATGAGGATGCTGAGGTCATTGGTTAAGCAATTTGCCCAAACAGAGAGAAGGAAAGAGGATAGCCAATTATTATTATTTAAATTTTTTTTAATTTCTTGAATACAGACAATTGAAAACATTTACAAAGGTAGAGAGATAAATATAATGTGGCCATTCTCAAACTTTTTGGTCTCAGGAATGTTTTACACTCTTAAAAAATTATCGAGGACCTCAAGGAGATTTTGTTTACATTGCATCTATTGATATTTACCATATTAGACACTAAAATTCAGGCATTTAAAATATTTGCTTATTAACTCATTTAAAAATAACAATGATCCCATTACATGTTAACACAAATAATTTTTTGACTTTGACACTTTATTCTTACTGTAAGCTTTTACATGACAATTATACATTATCCATCAGATTTTTTTAGTTTTTAAATTTTTACTGTGGTAAAAATATAGATAACATAAAGTTTACTATTTTAACCATTTTTAAGTATGCAGTTCAATGGCATTAAGTCCATTCACATTACTGTGCAACTATCACCACTATCCATTTCTAGAACTTTTTTCGTCATCTGATACTGAAACTCTGTACCCATTACACAATAGCTTTGCAGTCCCTCCGCCCCACAGCCCCTGGTAACTACTGTTTGACTTTCTGTCTGCATGATTTTCACTACTCCGAGCATCTCATATAAATGGGATGATACAGTATTTGTCCTTTTGTAACTGGCTTGTTTCACTTATTATAATGTCCTCAGGATTCTTTCATATTGTAGCATATATTAGAATTAAAAAAAAATATCATTAGCCTTTTTAAGGCTGAATAATATTCCATTGGGTGCTTATACCACATAGTGCCCATCCACTCATCCACCGACTGCCGTTTACGTGGTTTCCAGCTTTGGGCTATTGTGAATGCTTCTACCGACATTGGTGTTCAAATATATGTTTGAGATGCTGCTTTCAGTTCCTTTGTGTATATACTCAGAAGTGAGATCGCTGGATCATGTGGTAATTCTGTTTAATTTTTTTTGAGGAACCACTGTAGTGTTTTCCATAGTGGCTGCACTATTTTACATTCCCACCAACAGTGCACAACGTTTTCAATTTCTCCACATCCACGCCCACGCTTGTTTTGTGTTTTGTTTTGTTTTTTAAATAATAACCATCCAAATGCGTAAGTACATTTTTAATAAAAAATGAACTATATTTACTAAACAAAAAAATTAGTGAGAATATAGGCATTGTTTTACATTTTGCAAATTTGATGTCTGGCTTAATAGGCAGCTGGATTCTCATATCTGCTTCTGCATTTAATCTGTTGTGATATCACATGCTGTGTGGTCTCTGGATAACGCCAAGGCACCTTCATGAGAAAAGGAGCAGGAGAAAGGCAAAGGACACCATAGTATTATTGGGGAAACAGTTTTGACTTTGTGAATGTCAGCTTTCATGAGCAACTCCACGTCAATTTTGTTTCATCTCCTCTCCCTCCACCGTTTGTTATTTTGATGCAAACCCATAACCCTCAATTATTACTGGCATTGTGTTGGGTACTTTCCTGCATTCTCTTCTTAATTGTCACAACAAATCCACTTTATTAGCAGATATGAGTATCTGATTGTTCACTTGAGGAAACTAGGACATCAGATTTTCCCAAGTTCATGCTGCTGAGGGCCGAGAACACACAGGATAAAGCCAGGTCAGATCTTTATGATTTAGTCTCCTAAATTCGACTGCAGACTGTGGGAGCCGTTGGGGCAGCCACCTGCCTGCGTCTTTTTCCCGTTGAGGCTTTGGGAAATGCTCTTGTTTTCCTGCCTGCCTCTGCCTCTCACAGGCGGTGCTCTTGCAGTAGATCTTCCACTAACCCTCTGACCCAGGCCTTGTGCAAGTGGCTGGAGAGAGAGCTGGATTGGATGTGCCGTTGGGGCAGCCACCTGCCTGCGTCTTTTTCCCGTTGAGGCTTTGGGAAATGCTCTTGTGCTCTTGTTTTCCTGCCTGCCTCTGCCTCTCACAGGCGGTGCTCTTGCAGTAGATCTTCCACTAGCCCTCTGACCCAGGCCTTGTGCAAGTGGCTGGAGAGAGAGCTGGATTGGATGCTGCCGTTTGAAGTAACCCTGGGGCCTTTCTTTGTGCATGAGCTGAGAAAGCATTTCCACTCCCCATTCTGAGGCCCAGCCCTGGGAGTGGAGGAAAACAGTAGAAGGAGCTGGGCTGCTGGGGTTTTGCATGTTCTCTGGGATGAGCTGGGGACACCTCAACTCACTGTGGAATCAAGGCATCCCGAGAAGACGGGGCTCCAAGGTCGCCTAGTCCTGACTGCCTGCCAAGGCAGAAGCCCTCTCTGAAACACTCCAGCCAAAGCCCAGCTCCTCTTCTGCTTATGCACCTCCAATGATAGGGAACTCACTACCCCAGCAGAAAAGCCAGTCCATAGCTGATGCTCTCGTAGTTAGAAAGCTCCTCTCACATCGAGTAACCTTCTAGGAACAACTGTATCTATGCTGTGATGGGAGGAACCCAGACTGGGAGTTGAAATTTCTGGGAATGAGATTGGGGTAGCTGTGGTTAAGTCCCATCCCCTCTGAGGGTCTCGGTTTGTTCCCTATGAAGAGAGCTTATCTCTGGTTCCTTTTACCCATAACATTCTCGTTTATTTTTTGATTTGTTATCCTTGCCTGCAGGAGTGACTTTCAGGGGCTTGGAGGAGCTGAGGTTCTCTTCAAGTGTGGACATCACCATCCCTCCTGGTGCCCTGTCTCCAGCTGCCCACCCAGCCGACTACCTCTGGAAATATCCCAGTCTGCCACTGCCACTCTCTGTGGTGACTGACACCAGCACAGACCTCCAGAGCCATCCTGGATTCACAGACCCTGCTTCATTCAGCTTCAAACACCTATAGCTGCCTCATCTACCTTCTGTGAGCCCCCCCCCCCCCCCCAAGCTGTCCTGTGTCTTTAGAAAGACTTAGAAATTGCACAAGTCACAGGTCTTTCTGTGCCTTTACCTACATCTTAATGAACTTTGCGACAGAAACAAGAGGGAACAATAAAGTGGGGAACCCCCTCGACCATGTAGTTGAGGGAGAGCAGGGGCTCAAGCTGCCTCTTTGGTTTGGAAAGGGTGTGGAGGTGGCTGATCTGGCCCTGGTCTGAGTAATTACGGGCTGGCTGGCTGGCTGGTCCGCCCGTCTCCATGGCAACTGTTGTTACTGGTAACAGAATAAGCTTCTTGGAGAACAGCTGCAGGAGCTGCCGATGGTTTTCCCTTCTAGTTGGAAGTGAGAGGAGCCAGGCTCTATTNGGGGCCCCCCCCCCCCCCAGAAGCTGTCCTGTGTCTTTAGAAAGACTTAGAAATTGCACAAGTCACAGGTCTTTCTGTGCCTTTACCTACATCTTAATGAGCTTTGCGACAGAAACAAGAGGGAACAATAAAGTGGGGAACCCCCTCGACCATGTAGTTGAGGGAGAGCAGGGGCTCAAGCTGCCTCTTTGGTTTGGAAAGGGTGTGGAGGTGGCTGATCTGGCCCTGGTCTGAGTAATTCCGGGCTGGCTGGCTGGCTGGTCCGCCCGTCTCCATGGCAACTGTTGTTACTGGTAACAGAATAAGCTTCTTGGAGAACAGCTGCAGGAGCTGCCGATGGTTTTCCCTTCTAGTTGGAAGTGAGAGGAGCCAGGCTCTATTGCTGATTGATCCTAAGTGCTGGGCTCTTTGCCCCCATTTTGGGATCTTCCCTTGATATTGGGCAAGCCGAAGCCACCCTTCTGTTTCCCCTCTGCTGGTGGCGGGGGTGGGACAAAGTGACTCAGCCTCTATTTTCCAGCTTGGTCTGACAGGCTGAGATACGTGCTCATGGGCATCCAGCCAGCAGGCTGCAGAACTTGAACCCTGACCTGCCTGATTCTGAAACTCGTGCTTGTGACCACGCAGCTGTTCTGCTTCTGTCCTTTTCCTCTGAGATCAAATGGAAACCTTATCAGTCCTCCTTTGTGACACCGTTCGTCTACTGAATTATTTGTGGGGACAGGTAACATCTCGCAGTGATTCACGGCCCACACAAGGCTATTCTAGAAGCTGTCTCACTTGATCATCCTGAAGTGGTGTCAGTGGGTCCTCAAGATGCTGTAGCCCTTAAATTATTAGGGAAGCAGAAACTCACCCAGGCTGCTGCCTCAAAGTCCTCGCTCTCCNGAATACTCTTGTTTTGCTAAACATTTTGGACCTATTTCCACTAGTTGATTTTTCTGGGCCAACTCAGGAGTAACTTTAGAATAACTTTTTTTTGGATTTAGAAATGTCACTGCTGAAATTTTTGAGTAGCATTGTACAAAGCTGATAATTCATGAAGGCCCTGACGCATGGAGGCAAGAAGAACCCAGAGTTTGGCATCTTGATCCCTTCTGCTGTGGGTTTCGTCTGTCCCCCCAAAGTTCGTGTATTGGAAACTTGATCTCTATTGTAACAGTGTTAGAGGGTGGGAAATGCAATTATGGTATTTGAAATGTGGGGCCTTTGAGAGGTGATTGGATCATGAGGACTGTGCCCTTGTGAATGAATCAATCCATTCATGGAGTAATGAGTTGTCATGGGCATGGTTCTGATGGCTTTATAAAGAGAATGAGTGAGAAGATCAGTTCGCTTGCTCTTGTTATTCTCACCATGTGATACTCTGCGTTGTTGTAGAGAGTCAGCACCATGAAGAAGGCCCTCACCCGGTATATTCCCTAGACCATGAGCTTCCCAGCCTCTGAAACGATGAGAAATAAATTTCATTTCTTCATAAATTCCCCAGTTTGGAGTATTCTGTTATAAGTAACAGAAATGGACCAATACACTGATGGAGTTTGGATGTGT